>NC_139516.1:150260265-150351007 GCF_947247035.1 Vipera ursinii | reverse complement strand
GTTAGGCTTTTGAATGGGATAATATAATAATATAATATAATAATATAATATGAATATAATATAATATAATATAATATAATATAATATAATATAATATAATATAATATAATATAATATAATATAATATAATATAATATAATATAATATAATATAATATAATATAATATAATATAATATAATATAATATAATATAATATAATATAATATAATATAATATAATATAATATAATATAATAATATAATAATATAATATAATATAATATAATATAATATAATATAATAATACAATACAATACAATACAATACAATAATATAATATAATATAATATAATATAATAAATATAATATAATAATATAATATAATATAATATAATATAATATAATATAATATATATAATATAATATAATATAATAATATAATATAATAATATAATATAATATAATATAATATAATATAATATATATATATAATATAATATAATATAATATAATATAATATAATATAATATAATATAATATAATATAATATAATATAAACTTTATGCATAATTGACTTGCGAGGCTGGTGCGTTGTGCAATTAGCTCACAGGGTGTAATAAGATGGAGGGTTTGTGTCACTGTAAGTTGGGGGAAAGATGCTGGGAAAGATCGAGGGCAATAGAAGAAGGGGACGACAGAGAATGAGGTGGCTGGATGGAGTCACTGAAGCAGTAGGCGTGAGCTTAAATGGACTCCAGAAGATGGTGGAAGACAGGAAGGCCTGGAGGAACGTTGTCCATAGGGTCGCGATGAGTCGGACACGACTTCGCAGCTAACAACAAGTTGGGGGTGGGGGCACGAAGGGAGGCTCAGCCAATCTCAATGTATACATGGTTGTATTTTGACAATAAAGGTTCATTCATCCCATCTGAAATTCAAATACCGGTAATCCTGATTCTTATTACTTTACAAGGATAGCAAAGCACAAGTTATGTCTCCCTTTAAATCTATACGTTTATTGATAGTACTTTAAAAAAATCATACCCTTCCTATCCACTGAGGATGGAATGGCAGTTCTTCGGGATGGCAGGGAAGAGAACCTCATTATACTCAGTGACAGATATCCTAATGTACATTACAGATTTCTTCCTCAAAGAGATATAATGAGCTATCCAGGGCCTTCAGTGATTTCATAAACATCTCAGATGGTTTTTTTTTTCTTCCTGTACTTCTGGCACACTTTCTGTTAAACAGCAGCCAAAATAAACAACACAGACTATACAGAATCCTAAAGCAGCATGAAAATCGTAATATTAATGTTGCTGACACCACCAACATACTGTTCCAATCATATAATTTTGATTCAGCATTTGGCTTCAAAAGCATAGAGGGCTCTGATGGCCTTCCTTACACTAGTCCTTCCCTATTAGCTTCCTGCCAACTTGCTGCAGGCCATCGTGTAGCCTTTGACAATAGGTCTGGCATATGTTTCCTAGGGATGTTTTCTCGATGGCCTTTTGTTAAATGAATGTTGATTATATTAATATAGAAATCCCTTGTCGGCCGCACTTATTGTATCAAACCCCTACTAATCACATGACTTGTCCAGAGGAAAATACTTATATAAGGGGAGTAGTTTCTATATCCAGAAGGATAAGCATTTAAGTGATGTGTTATTGATATTTCTTATTCAGAGCTGCTTGCAATAAATTTGGTAATGCCTTGCTAATTGCCATGTGAATCAGAGACTGATAAAATAGTGATGTCACACCTTCCCCATTTATTATTACATAAATTGTGTTTACACACATTTCTTTAATCAAGGTGATAGCTGGAATTATATAGTCAAGATTAAAAGCAGCTGATGGGCATCCCCAAATTGTAAAATATTTACACAAAAACAAATGTGGTTCAAGAGAAAGTTATGTGAAAATCTATTAAAACAATGAAAATAAAAACAATTAAAAACTATCATACCAGTTATCTAAACCCAGATGGAGACATATAATCCCAAATAATTAAGCAGCTAGAACTGCTTTTTCTTTGAAAACAACATAAAGCAAGGTTTACAAAAGAAATTGGTAACCCAAATCAGACCTTAATGTAGCTTTCTGTATATTATGTATTCTTTGTTATGTTCCATTTATGTTATAAATTAAGGTTTCCCAAGAATCTGTCATTTAGATTACCATATTTGGGGATCAGGAAAAAAAGGTCACGTCATTCCTTTTTTTCTTTTCAAGTCACTTTATTCACTTGAATTTTTCTATAATTTGCCTATGCTTTAGCATCCCATTTCTTGGTCTACTATTCAGATTAAGTAAACCTGCACTTCTCCAAACACACACACACACACACACACATAGAGCTAGAGCACAGATGAGAAAACACTGTATCATCTATGACATTATATGAATTTTAATTTATATGGCATATATTTCTTATTTTATATTCTATGATGCTTTCTCACTCATTCTTTAAATTAAGGAAGTTGGCCATAAAACCCATGTCATCATTTCCCAATTAAAGACAAACAATAGTAAGTCTACCCTGAAATTCTAAGAGATGTTGTCCAATACATTTAGAAGCATTAGAAGACAAATTCTTCCATGTTAAAGTCAAAAAAACAAATATACTCAAAATAGGAGAGCAATGATTAAATAATCTCATTTAAGACTAGAACATTACGCATATGCGCTCCAAATGAAGTTTAATGTGTCATGCAAAACCAGGACTTAGTTTTCAGTAAACAATTGTAATACATGAATAAGTACATTGTCATGCAAATACTGTATAGCTTTCGTGCATTGTAGGGCACATATAACCAGGTTACTTTGTAGAACAGACGTGGCTTGAGCCTGCCAGACACTGTTAATACCAGAAGAATATAATGATTGCTCATCATGATTCAGACCTCAGCAATGTCCAGAACAATTCATTCTATCTGTAGCAGTCTTTCAATTTTTCTCTATGTAAGCATGGGGTAGCAAGTAGTTGTTTCTGGCATTATAGTAACTGAGATTAATATGGCAAGAGAAATGCTGAGAAAAGATTTAAAGTGATTGTGGCTGAAACTCAAAGCTAGGATTTTCCTACAGAAATCCTATCTCTAGACTTCCCCATATCAAAAAATAGTACAGAGTTTGAGAATGAGTCGAAGTATCAGCAGCTAGGAAACTCGTGCATGAGAAAGAACATAAGAAATATTCTTATTCAATAAATACAACTTTTAAAGATGTACCCCACATAAGCCCTATATACTTTACACCTATGAACGTGTAGTATAAAGGTAACACATATTTGGCAATAGCACAGAAGTGGTTTGAAATCGATTTCTTCATAAATGTTTTTTTTCCAACTTCCCAATCTGGAAGACTAGAAAATTTCAAGTAATCTCTTATTCAAAAACGAATCAGGCCTAGTCCTCCTGTTTCAAGTTGCACCCAGGCAACTCTTCTGGAAAAGCTTAATAATAATAATAATAATAATAATAATAATAATAATAATAATAATAATAATAATAATAATAATAATAATAATAATAATATAAAGTTGGAAGGGACCTTGGAGGTCATCTAGTCCAACCCCCTGCTCAGGCAGGAAACCCTATACCATTTCAGGCAAATGGCTGTCCAGTCTCTTCTTAAAAACCTCCAGTGTTGGAGCATTCACCGCTTCTGGAGGCAGGTTGTTCCACTGGTTAATTGTTCTAACTGTCAGGAAGTTTCTCCTTAGTTCTAGGTTGCTTCTCTCCTTGACTAGTTTCCATCCTTTGCTTCTTGTCCTGCTTTCAGGTGCTTTGGAGAATAGCTTGACTCCCTCTTCTTTGTGGCAGCCCCTGAGATATTGGAACACTGCTATCATGTCACCCCTCACCTTTCTGTTCGTTAAACTACACATACCCAATTCCAGCAACCGTTCCCTATATGTTTTAGCCTCCAGCCCCCTAATCATCTTTGTTGCTCTTCTCTGTACCCTTTCTAGAGTCTCAACATCTTTTTTACATCGTGGTGACCAAAACTGGATGCAGTATTCCAGGTGTGGCCTTACCAAAGCATTGTAAGGTCCAGTTAGGTCCAGTTAACGGTGGTATGCAAAATATTTCAAACCATATGGTCAAAATGGTCCATTTGAAATTCAGAACAGTTTAAAACTGCTTGCTCAAACTTTATTGAAAGTGTTCCGATGCTATTCAGAATGTTTTAAAAGTGTGGAGTTTGAAACAGGTTCGACGTTGGACTATTTCAGTCTGATTTCTCTCAATTTGCTTTCTTTTATTCCTTATTTTTGCTTCTGGTTGTATCTTCTTCTTTTTTACTTGCAAGCCACCTATAGTTGTTGGGAGTCATGTGTCATACAAATTTAAGAATAAATGAAAATAAAAATAAATAAAACACACTTCTGGGATTGAACAATATTTCAAGCGTGAAAAGTGTTGAATTCAAATAATTTACCCATCATCCACTAAAGATGGTTGGAACTCCTGGGAGATTACCAGGAGATCCCATACTGCAGATTGAATTGAGAAATCTAAAATGATCCTCAGAAATGGGGATGACAAACTTTTCCTGATCAAGAAGATCCATACATGACTATGAACGTGGCAGGTCACATTTAATTCAAAGGAAATTTTACCTTATGTTAAAATCTGATTCAGTTTTCATCTGCATAGCCTTAAAATATTTTTGGTGTGATACTGTGAATATTTTACATGTGTATAAGTGTAAAAATGTAAGAGTATAGGTGAGATCCTTGGAAGCTGGATATAAATTTTAAATTAATATCTTCGCACAAACACCAGATCTCTTTGCGCGTTCAGAATCAGACTATGAGCAAATCTGAAGTGTTGTTCATTTTGTTTTTCAAAGAACAATGATGATGAATTTTCCCTCTGTTATGAGGAATGGGTTCATGCTTAAGTACTGCATAAAAATGGGACCTCTGTGCCAGTTTGCAAATGTAACCAATACATAAGAAATGTCACTCAACCTGTCTGTTTTACTAACATTTCCTATCAGTCAGCAGACAGGAAACCTTCTCAGACACACACTCACAAAGAGGCAAACAGAAGCCAGAGCTAAAAGTAGATTTGTTTTCTGTGCGTTATCACCCCAAAAGAACAAGGAAACCATATGGAGTTTTTGCTATTCATCTAGTTAAAGTCTTCAGGTGGCTTTAAAATAATAATAATAATAATAATAATAATAATAATAATAATAATAATAATAATAATAATAATAATAATAATAATAATAATAATAATAATAATTGCACCCAGTTGTCACTTTATTATTTTTCTTTTTGCCATTTATGTTATAAATGGTAAAATACAAATGTTCGTAGTTGAATTGCCGACTTGCTGCTCATGCAGCCTTGTTCCAAATAGGCCGTAGCCCAGAAGTGAGCCACGGCCCAGGGTTGGGGACCCCTGCGACAATCAATAAATAGGAGTTCACATGCAACAAGGAATTAAATTAGGACGGCCAATCATCATCTGATTTCAGTATTTATTTCAGATATGAGAATTTATACAGCAAGAAATAAATACAGTACAATGAAGTACCCAATGCAAGGAATATGTTTTGTGCCCTTTCCTTCTCAAGGCTATCGTTACTCAAAATCAAGTATTTTGTTGAGTTTAATTGAATATCAGTGAAGCATCTTTTTTATCTTTTTATTACCTAATACAGGTGGATCAAGAAATAAATACTGTTTAAATCCATCTGTGCCCATCTGTACCCACATTAACAGATTGTAAGTAGCTTTTTCAACTTATAGATAACATTCTCTGCTCGTCTTCTAAAAGCACATAGGATCTTTTTTTTCCCTTTGTTGCCAGTAGCTGAACACTGGATGAAATAGATCCTGGAAGAAATCGGTTAGTAAAATATTAAAAATAGCAGAAATGAACAAAAGGCTGCGGCAATGGTACCAATAGACAGAAGCTGTGACAGTGGTACCAAAGTGGAATATATCCTACAAGGAGCTGGATAATCATACTGTGATTAGGTAACTTGTAAGAACATCTGGTGGTTTGTGGTTTGTTTTGTTTTGGTTTGGTTTTTTTGCACATTTTAAAATTTGAAAGATAGTTTTGGAACATTATTATCTTAATATAAATTATGGGGAATTGCTTAAAGAAATGCTATTCCAAGCAAAAGATGAGAACGTCAAGTTAAATTGTGTTCTTTAAACAAAACATTCCAATCTGTGTACTACTGAGAAACAGAGCTAAAGACACTAAAGGATAAAAAAGTTACACAGAACCTTTTAACCTCCTTGATATAGAGCCCTCCTCCTCCTTCCCTTGTTATGACCGCAGTTGTGACGCTGGGCCATGAACTTCTGCCAAAGATAACACAGACAAACCTTTTCACTTTATTTGGTTATTATGGATTGCTTTAAAGGAAGGATTTTATCATAGCCCAGTTTAATATTTACAAAAAGGAATAGATATTTTGATCCATTTAGATAAGAAACTGTTCAGATTCCATCATCTTTAGGATCACAACTTGACCTGCCTGATTAACAAGTACCAAGAGCAATCATCTGGAAACAGAAAAAGGGTAAAACAGTCTCCCTATCAGGGGGGACTGCCTATCCTATTTCCAGCCTTCACCCTATATCCTGCAAAAGTCACCGAGAACTGCTTTTAATTCAAATAACCATGAGCCACCAAAGCATATTTTACTGGAGCACAAATGGCTGCAGCTAATAGAGCAAAGCTACCATCTGTGGGGTATGATTCAAAACTTCTAAGTGAAAATCCCCAATAAAGAAAAAGAATGACACCATGTGTAAACTTTAAAGAACTATAGAATGTATGGCTAGTTTTTAAAATAATAATTTGATATGAGGAGTGGAACAGTTTAATTTTCATTTAATCTTAAATTAAACAACTATCCATATGTATGCACAATGAACAAAATCCAAATTTCAGCAGCAGAAGACTGAAGAAGCAAAGCTCCATTTGTAACTTCAGAAACCAAAATCCTGGCTCTTTTTGTTTAGCTGTTAAAATAAATAAATCAAGTTTTGTGTTTCCATAACTGTAATTGTAGGAACACACAAATACAATATTTTTCAACTTTTTGTGCCCTTTGAGGTCTTGGAGTACAACTGCTAAGGACTATGAATAAATTCATTTGGTGAATGTGAGATGCTAGAACTGCAAAGCTGAATTTCCTATCTTGAAGGGAAGTTGAACACCCTGTTGACACCTGGTGAACATTAAAGGCAGACTTAGTTTCAAAGACAGCAGCTCAAGAGAAAAACATAGGTCATACTTGTCAGGAAAGGTCTTCCTTTCCAAACACAATCCAATTCCTTTCTTTCATGTTCTGACTAATAGTATTAATCCTGGAAAATATTTTTTTTCCTTCAAGTTTTTCCTGATGCATGAACCACTCTGTTTTGCCTTCATTCTCCCTATGGAGAAACTGAGCAATTGAGATAACTAAGCTAGCTGATGAAGGAGGAAACAAGCTAATATTTTGCTGATTTGTTGTTTTTTACATGAACATGAACATACTTAATATCCAAAGGCAACTTTATTGAGTTCCAAACATTACTAGAAGCATACTGAGACCAGAGTTTATTGCTAATTTATAGGAGGATGCACATCTACAAAATGAGAAGACCTAAACTAGGAAAGGGTGAGCATAC
Source organism: Vipera ursinii (assembly GCF_947247035.1). Classification (NCBI taxonomy): domain Eukaryota; kingdom Metazoa; phylum Chordata; class Lepidosauria; order Squamata; family Viperidae; genus Vipera; species Vipera ursinii. The sequence goes on along the minus strand of NC_139516.1, from coordinate 150,343,363 downwards.
CTTGAACTGAATGAAGAAAGTTGAATGTGCTTATTAAAATCCTGCTATAAGTAACAAGTCAATATTGCTTACAAAACCTCTTTTTTATTTCTTTGAGCTACACAAGTCAAATTCATAACTATGTGAATTTGACAAATCTTGAGAGTAAAATACATTGTAATGTACAGTAAGCTTCAGGTGACAAATCCCAAAGGGTGGGAGGGAAGAGAGATAGTATTGATACTTATGCCACCCAGTAAGAAGGACTCATCCCTTCTGCTCACTTTCCCTTTCCTAACACAGTAAGGCAAAATATAAAAGGAGAAATTTAAATGGTCCAGCTGCAATAATTGTCTCTCTTTCACATACACAAGCACATCATAGTCCACAAATTGAGCATTTTGGCTATCACTTTAACCATTAGAATATATTCTTTCTACGTTCTTTTGGTGATTCTTGGGTATATTCCTTAGTACAGGGGTTTTCAAACTTGGCCCTTTTTTGACTTGTGGACTTCAACTCCCAGAATTCCTCAGCCAGCATGCCTGGCTGAGGAATTCTGGGAGTTGAAGTCCACAAGTCAAAAAAGGGCCATGTTTGAAGACCCCTGCCTTAGTAAATAGTAAAAGTATTAGGTACTGCCAAATAACGCATTTGGGAACAGTAAATTTTGTCTTCCTTGCTATAAAACAGGCAAAAGCTTTATAGACTTACTCCAAATTATTATTCCACGCTTTCTGTTTCTTCCTTACATCATGTCCCTCCCATCACCCAAAGTGAGAAGAACTGAAGGATCTATAGGAGGCCAATTCTGCACTTTTCTTTTTAACTGCCAATGTGTAACATCCCCAGTGATGCAATGTCATCTGGTGGAAACATCCATGTGCACCTGTTCCGATGGTCCACAAACTAAGTTTCCTGGTTGATGTTTGCTGCACCTGCTTCATGGGCTCTTTAGCTGAAGGAAGTGGGTTTGGTGGAAGCAATGGGTGCTGCTCTTCAACAAGAGAATTGTCAGCTATCTACCCACACCAAAGAAATATTATAAATGTCAAGACCTGAAAGACAGAAAGTAGATTTTCACCAAAGGATAGAAGGATTTTTAAAGTCATCAGCTTATATATGACACTACAGAGAATAGCAATGAAAGTAATTTGCTTAAAAATCATATACCATAGCAAAAGCAAAAACTATTAAGAAACTAAAAGTAAAATAAAGGTTAAGGTTCTTCTAAGGGAGTTTCCCTTTATTTTCTCCTCCTTCATTTGGTTGATTGATTTTTATCTGAGATTTTATTCATTTGCTGTGTTTCTGCACAATTTCTGCAAATTGAAAGTTCCAATGACAGCATTATTTTTACCACCCACTGCTCTTACTACTCTGAAATCTAAACAACAGATAATAAATTATTAAAACAAACTTTAAAATTCTATTAAAAGACTACAAGAGAACAGATGAATGTCCTGATTGATTAACCTACTTATCCAAATCCCATGTTAAACCGTGAAGCTGTAGAAGAAAAGCAATCTAACGTTTACCAAAATATTTTACAATGCCCTGTGGGACTCTTGTGTTTCAATTCATTCAACTTCAATGGAACTAAATTCCTAAAACTGTTACCAAAAGGATCACACTGAACATCCTATGGTCAAGGAAACAGGACACTTTTAGTGTTTCTAACACAGTTTTTTGTCTTCACTGCTGCATCAATGTATGATTGTATGTACAACACATGTAAGTAATGAAAGAGGAAGCCTAGGTCAGAGATTGTATGCTTGAGTTTCTGGATCAAGTCAATACCACACTTACATTTACATTCATCTCACCATATTCACTCCAGAGTTACCTCCAATAAATATGAATGATTGTCAGATTTCTTTTGACAATCATTTTGAGCATTAGAAATCCATCCGAACTATAGTAGACCTTTAAACAAAGTTCAATGATGAAGTTGATCGCTTTTACATTCCTGATTTACCTACAGTGTTGAGGAAACTTTGATTAGTATCAAACGAAAACCAATGCTCTATGTCAGGGGTCTCCAACCTCCGGTCCGTGGACTGGTACCAGTCCGCAGCATACCAACAAGTGTAGGCCACACAAACAAGCAAAGTCCATCCTCGGGATGCAGGCAGTACTCAAAACCACATCCCCTCTGGTCTGCAGAAAAACCTTTCTCCATGGCACCACTCCCTGGTGCCCAAAAGGTTGGGGAACTCTGCTCTACACTTTTATCAGAAAATGTAGCATAATAATATTGACAAGCATTGTAGGACAACTAAGATTCTGTTATTATGCAGCTCTATTTTTACACACTAATTTCAACAGATGTACTGATTCAGAATAGAAGATATACTGATTCTTAGGCAGGGAAGTTATACTAAATCCAGTTTCTAATAACTTCCTCTGCAAACTACGCAAGTTCAAAACTCAAATACTGGCTCTGTTATCTAGCAATACATTTTTGATGATGATTATTGGTAAACTATTATTCTTAATTCCTGATGAAGCATTTTATCCTTAAAAGAATGTGTTGCTACAGCTACCAAATATTAAAAGTTAAGAATATAAAGATTCTGTGAGAAAACAAAGTATGTGAGTGATTTGTGATTGTTGTTGTTGTTGTTGTTGTTGTTGTTGTTGTTGTTAGCTGCAAAGTCGTGTCTGACCCATCGCGACCCTATGGACAACGTTCCTCCAGGCCTTCCTGTCCTCTACCATCTTCTGGAGTCCATTTAAGCTCACACCTACTGCTTCAGTGATTCCATCCAGCCACCTCATTCTCTGTCGAATTTGTGATTAAAAACTGTCAAATCAAAATAAAGATCAAAAAATGTTGCCCAAAATTATGTACCTGAATTTCTCTGTCAAATGAGTGACAGTAATTAATTATTACATAACAATGCCACTTGCTAGTAACATTGAGTCACATTAATGCCTAATGTCAAAATGATACTTGTCAAAACTGCAGCACTATCCAAACCAATTTAGCAGCACTGAGGAGTATAACCAACTTAATTCTTCTGCATCTCTTCAAGATCTTCAATATCACTTGGCCACAAAAGATACTTCTCTGGAATTGGACTAAGTACCATTTTTTTCCAAGGTATGTATTGCAGAATAATGATTCTGCACTCAATTGAACAGAGGTGGTTAATTAATATACATTATTAGATATTATATCATGGGGCCTATCCCCATGACAAGGTTAAAAAGATTACAATATTTATACATTTAAAGGAAAAATGATAAACTCAGGCTCTGTGTGTGTGTGGGGGGGGGTTTTGTGTCTGCCAGCCTTCAGTATAATTTTTGACTTACACAATTGTACATATAATTATATTTCGTACCCTACTCTTTAGCCAGAATCCAATATACATGGCCACCAATTTTAGTTATGATATCATCAGCAATATTAAATTTTACCTCTTTTCTGCCATAGATCTTATTAAGATGTTGGAATTGTAGGCCACTGTCTCCTATCATTAATGGCAGCTGGCAAACAACGTTAGACATACTCTAAATAAAAAATACTACTGGTTCATATAACCAGTGTCAGGATCAGAAAGAACTTTGGAATCATGCTCTTGAAACCCAGCCCAGTAAAAAAAATCCAGCCCCATGGCTTCCCTAAAAGATGGCCATCGACATCTCTTTAAATACTTCCATAGAGACAGTCCACTGCTCCTGAAGCAGTGTATGCTATTGCTGAACAACAAGTAACATTAAACATTTTTCCTGATTGTTGTTGTTAGTTGCAAAGTCGTGTCTGACCCATCACGACCCCATGGACAACATTCCTCCAGGCCTTCCTGTACTTTACCATCTTCTGGAGTCCATTTAGGCTCACACCTACTGCTTCAGTGACTCCATCTAGCCACCTCATTATCTGTCGTCCCCTTCTCTTGCCCTCAACCTAAATTCATCCATTCCTGTCCATTTTAGTTTGCTGATTACTAAGATGTTGACGTTCAGTCTTGTCATCTCTTTTTTGACCATGTCGTTTTCCTTGATTCATGGATCTTACATTCCAGGTTCCTATGGAGAAAAAAATCTTTACAGCATCGGACTTTCCTTTTACCACCAGATACATCCACAGCTGAGTGTCCTTTTGGCTTTGGCCCAGTCTCTTCATTCTTTCTGGCACTACTAGTACTAGTCCTCTGCTCTTCCCCAGTAGCATATTGGTCGCCTTCCGACCTGAGGGGCTCATCTTCCAATGTCATATCTTTTTTCCTTTTGGTACTGTTCATGGGGTTTTCATGGCAAAGATACTGGTTGCCATTTCTTTCTCCAGTGTATCACGTTTTGTCAAAGCTCTCTGCTATGACCTTTCCGTCTTGGGTGGCATAGCTCATAGCTTCATTGAATTACGCAAGCCCCTTTACCACGACAAGGCAGTAATCCATGAAGGGGTTTTTCCTGATAACCAGCTAAAATTTCCTTCTTTGTAATCTAAATGCAAAATTTCTTGACTGGTCTTCTGGAACAATTCTTAGTAACTCTGTCCCATTTTTCACATGACAATTATCCTACCTCTCCAGAACCAACTCTTCTGTCAGGTCAAACATACGATGCCCCAAACTTCCTACTCATTTCAAAAAATCAGAAGTCATCTGCTAGCACTTTTTAAATTAACACCTTTTACTAAATTAGCAATAGCAATAGTATTTAGATTTATATACCACATCATAGTGCTTACCAGCTCTCTCTAAGTGGTTTGTAGAGTCAGCATATTACCCCCAACAACCTGGGTCCTCATTTTACCAACCTCAGAAGGATGGAAGGCAGAGTCAACCTTGAGCAGGTCAAGATCAATCTCCTGGCAGTTGGCAGAGTCAGATTACAATACTACATTCTAAACACTGAGCTACCAAGGCTTTTATGAGCTAATTTCTCCTGAATTTTGACTGAAGTTCCCTCAGATATTTTCTATCCCCATTGTCTCCGTATTACTTGTGAATTTAAAATGTATTAAACAAGATAGGGCCCAAATACAACTCTTTGGTATGCCACTTAACACTTGCTACATAGTTGACACTGTGGGAAGTCAGCCCCGCCCCGAGAAGGAATATTAAAAAGGCAGAATATTATTTTTCCTCAAAGGATTTTAAAAAGGCAAGAAAGCATGCCCAGTTTTTCAAGTCTCCCTTCCCCAAACAGAAACCAGCTCTGTAGAAATGCAGATATCATAATCCTTTCAGAAAGACTAGCACCAGGAAGCTTAGAGCTGATGAGATTAGAAAGACAAAGATCCCTGGAACTAACAACCCCTCACCCAAAAATAAACAACACAGGACATAACCATCAGCCATAGCCCCAGGGCAGCAGGATATGACCTTTAAGACAATAGGAGTAACCCATCACCATCAGAATACCAGAAAGGCACACTGAACCTCAGATCAAAGTTCATGTCACAGGAACAACTCCAAACTCAAAAGCCCAAGAAGGTATAAAAACCCACAGTCCCTGCTCCAGATGGTCAGCTTTCCCAGAGCCACGCTTCTGTCTGGCTTTGTTCTTCAATAAACTACAACCTTCTTTCTAAAGCAGACTCCATTTTGTTTATTCCTGGCTTGGACTGGACCCTGATGAAGATTTTTCATTCAATAACCTTGAGCAATTAGCATCCATTCTTGGATAGAAATGGCAGTGTGATTCAATTCACATTCTGTTATCTTCTCTTCTAGAATCTCAAGGGAGACTTTGCTGAATGAAAATGCATTTTCATAGTAAACTAAACTGAGCACTCTATCTAGAAAGGAGATCAGGTTGGTTTGGCATGAAATATATTTGATAAATCTATGCTGGTTTCTGCAAACAATGCATTTTCCTTAAACCTGTTCCAAAGGTTTACCTTGTATCAGCATCAAGTTGAGTGATTTGTAGTTACCCAGATTCACGTTCTCCCCTTTTTGAAGAAAGGAACAACATTTATTCTTTTCCAACCCTGTGGTACTATGTCTACCGTCCCTGATTTATCAAAGGTCACGGAAAAACTCTGAGATGACATCTGCAAGCTCCTTCAAGATTCTCAGAGGTAACTGACCTGATCCCAGAGACTTGTCCAAAGTAGCCAGGTGCTTCCTCACCATCTTTTCACTTCATTGTTCTGCTTAGGTTCATTTGGATACAGTATTGTTTGGGGGAAGCACACTGATCCTAAGCTCTTGCCATCCTACCATTTTTTTCTACGCCTGAACCCACTGCAAACAATTAAGATGACAAGCTTATTTTGATAAAGATGAGCTCCCACAAAGAATCAGGTTCACATTCTTATAAATTAGCTGGATCCACCATTTTGCTGCTTCATATCTGTTTGGCTGAGACTGCTTTTTTCAGCTGGGAAAAAAATGTTGTTCAGTTGTGGGAAAACAGACCAATCAACAGTCACCTATGTTCTAACAACATTGGGACTCACTCTGTAAGGCAAATATCAGTTTAATCATACCACAATTAAGAATAAAAAATATTGAGTACATTTATTGAAAGTACAGACAAATGTTAATCATAACTTATTTAAGATCCCAAACACACTTCATTCTGCCACTGTATTCATCCCCAAATCTCACAAAAAAACATTCACTATTGTTTTCCCTTCTGTACTTTTCATTGCCCTGCTTTAAGATCCAATAGCCACTGAACTAACAAAAATCTCTTCCTTCCCACACCACACAAAAGGGAAACAAAAGCAAGTGTTTAAACACATCATTTATTTGCCAGGTCATATGAATCACTACATTTCCAAGCATTTCCCATGAAGGCAAACTGCAAAACCATTGAAGCTACCTTTCCTACTGAAAGAACCCCTAGCTCATCTTTGGAGGCATTATGAGGCAAATATTCCCACAAATGGGGCAATTCACTTCCTATAAATCACAGCAACTCAAAGAAAACAGTAGTTTCAATGCAGTTTCAAACATAACTATAGCTGAAACAGAAATAAATGGGCTTAATTCTATATACAGCCAATGCCATGGAACCACAGAAGCCTGGAGATGATTTCAGACTTGAACATTGCTCCTATAGGGATGAGCCACAAGTTACAAAGTTTTAAAAAATGAACAAGGTTTGAGTTGTGTCATACATCTTAAATTTGCTATTAGATTCAGGCAGGCATTAATTAGTACAAAATATTTGTCTTCCCTAATATTAAATCCAAGGAACCTCTCTGTCACACATGCCAAGAAAAGAGGATGAAATCTTTTAATATGTACACTCACTTACCTTTGAAATGTTTATCTGCCTTGAATCATTCTTTTCAATCAGAGTTTGACTCAAACATTTGCAGGAAGACCAGGGTCAAAAACAAAACGGTGACTTCACAGCCATGTTCCTTAGGAAGGAAATATGATCTGCCTTGGTCAGGAAAGGGAAATTGTTTGGAAGTCTAGACAGATCCCCTTCCCCGCACAGGCTCTCCTCCTCTGGAGTGTTTTCATTGATTGCTACAGAGAGGGAAAAAGGAGGAGAAAGGAAATAAGACAACACTTTCCAACACTACATGTCATCTGTACACAGTATTATTTGATGCTACTGCAATTCAGACATTGAATCAATCGCATGAACATGGGAAATGGGATGCAGGCCAGATGAATTAAGGAATTATTTGAAGATAATGGAATAGAATATACAAATGCTTATTAAATCAATTCTCAAAAACCAAACTGGAGGCATCCCCCCACCCACCCACCCAAAAAAAGCAAGGAAGCAAAACAGGAAATGGCCAGTCTGCAGCAGAGCTCACATAATAGAAATCTGTTTGTACTTAACAATAAATAAAACAAAGTTACAATTGGCTTTCTGGAATTGTGTTGGCCATGAAAGAACAAAAGGATAATCAATCTGACAGTGATGGATTCTGTTAATGCAGAGGAGATAATTGACAAGGAGAATCATACTTGAAATTTATTTAAGTAACCATGGAGAACTAGGATCTCACAGGATGTCCACCACTTCACCTTCCTGCTACTTTCCCATAACAGTTCAACATTTTAAGAAAAACCTCACACTGAAACCGATGGGAGGAATTTTGTTGTACCTAGCTGTGCTATGAAAAGCCTGGGGTGGGTGGGAGTTATAGGGAAACTAGGGTTAACAGCTGCCTGTCCCTGAAATTGCCAACCCTGTAACCAAGGTTCATAGTCTTTATGAGGAAAGCTCTACATAAGCATTATCCTGCTCATAGCTGCCTATATTCTTAGACACTACCTTATGACTTAGGACTTGAATCATTAAGTTTTAACCAGTCTTAGACTTGAATTTAACTATAGTTTGCCCACACATAATAACGTGTTGTTCCTTCTGAACAGCAAGATACCTTACACAAAGGAAAATCCAGCCTGATCTATTGGATTGTCAAAGTCTCTCCTCTGTTTTATTTGGTGCCTCATATGTTTGTGTATTGAACTCAGGATGTGGGCTATAAAGATGTGTTGGAAATTATTTATTTTTGTTTATTAAATTTGTTTGCCTTCCATCTCACTAGGAGATACACTAGGAAGGTCTTAAGCAGTGCTTTCAATATACCTATCCCTATTCTCTAGAATACCGGTATTTCCTGAATTCTTTTGCCATACCTGTAACAGTAGCACCTCATGATCTACTTCAAGAAAACTAAAAAATGAGCAGCAGTGTCTTAATTTGTTTAATAAAATTTCTCAAAAGCTTCATCATTCTCCTCAAAGAATCAATGTATCGAATAGGAATAAGTTGAGAATTAACATATTCAAATGACAAAGGAAACAAAACTGGCAGTTCCTTCATCCCAGCTGAAGTCTGAATGTTCAGTTTTTGCAAGTTTAGATGTGAATCCCAGCAATGACTTGGTCACGTTTGTGATTATGAATCACCTCTACTTTTTAAGAGTTCTACCTCTTCACCATCTATAAAAAGGTAAAGGTAAAGGTTCCCCTGCACATGTGTGCTAGTCGTTTCCGACTCTAGGGGCCGGTACTCATCTCCGTTTCAAAGCCGAAGAGCCAGCGCTTGTCCGAGGACATCTCTGTGGTCATGTGGCCGGCATGACTTGACGCCAAAGGCGCACGGAACGCTGTTACCTTCCCACCGGAGTGGTCCCTATTTTTCTACTTGCATTTTTTACGTGCTTTCGAACTGCTAGGTTGGCAGAAGCTGGGACGAGTAACAGGTGCTCACTCTGTTACGCGGCACTCGGGATTCGACCCGCCAAACTGCCGACCTTTTGATCGACAAGCTCAGCATCCTAACCCACTGAGCCACCACGTCCCTTCACCAGCTATACAGTATGGTTAAAAAAAATAGTATCTCATGATAAGAATTACTGACTCATTGAAATTGGCCAGTGCTAATGCATAAGGATTTCCTTTAGATTTTTTTAAATATAAGAACTTACAAAAATAAAATTGGATGAAAATAATTTAAATTGTTTTTGAAATGTTGTGTGAAACACAACACAACTGAAATTTTATTCTATTTCAAAGCCAAAAATCAAAAGCAACAATATACAACAGAATAAGCAAAACCCAGCAAGAATTTCCCCTACAAGTATAAGAAGAATATCCATTTGCACAAACATTTTCCTACACAAATAAAAACTACAAATGGTGCAAGGAAGATGCCAACTATGGCACTATGTATTTTATGCATTATCAGACAGATGATGACTTGATTCTTGTTGGCTACTATTTTCTATGAGAATCTGGGATCTGTTTTCCATGAAAGAAGAAAAAATCCCAACGCACGTGTCATATCCTCTTTTTCTTACAAGGAAGATGCTGAAATTCCCCTAAATAAATATAATTAGGAGCTCTGAATTTAAAGTTGTGGTTTTTTTAAAAAAGAAATATTATTTTTGCTTTATACAAAGCAATTTGCTAGGGTTGTAATAGTGAAAGAAGAAAAATTTCTCAACTTTCATTGCTCCCTTTGGATTATCTTGGCTGGAAAAGAGATATACAGGAACATATATTTTCTGTAGTGAAGCTAAAAATCAGCACAGAATTGTTCAACAGGGAAATAATATGAAAGGAAAGGACAAAAAATGCTACATCCCCTTTTCCCTTATATCTAGACAGGTAGGATAAAATCATGATCAGCTTGATACAAAAAAGGAAAGGGCAGAAGATATGCTTTTGGAAATCAACAAGATGAACAGAATACCACTAGGAATATTCTGAGTGAAAAATCTAGAAATCTTAGAAGAAGGCAATGGCTAACCACTTCCACATGGTTGCCAAGAAAACTCTGGGGAGATATTCATGAAGTCACAAGATGTCAAACTCACTCAAAAGTCTTTATCAAAATTCACAAACAAATGTCTAAGGTCATAGAACATTTTTTACCAACTGAAATGCAGAGTAAATTTGAATCCATTTTAAGCCACTTCCTGCCTAAATTCAAAGTATGGACTCAAGGCTACATTTCAAGAAGGAAACTCATACATTACAAATCCTCTGACAACTATGTGGCTGTTCTTTCTGTAGCAAGCTACAAGAAATATTGCTTAGACAATATATTACACAAGAACATTGTCCAAATATTAAAAATGTATTGGCTGCATATAGCTAATTATTCCAAAAATATTTAAACTCTTGCAACTTAAAATCACATTAATCATTGTTTACTCATGGCCAAGAACTAAACAAGGTAATAAATATACCTATAGCCGTTTAAATGCTAAAACAGAGTGAAACATGGAAGAATTACAGATACAACCTCAGTAAAGAGCACTCAGTCATATAAGCTTCCTTATTTTCTCTGACTAGCACTCATATCATCTCTTAATACTGCATAAATTTAAGACCATCAAATTCTGGAACATTTTTATAGTTCTGATTCGATTACAGGCCTAACTAGGTTTGCATGAGGTCAAGTAAATGACTCAGTCATAGACCAAAACACTCCTGAATACACTCAGAACTGTCCAGAAGATAAGAATACCAAAACATATTTTTAAAGAATAGTCTGTAAGTGGAAATGTCTAAGTGTTTCACTCTGCTTTTAACATTACCCTAAAAACAACTCATACAGCAATGAATGCTGGATTTTAAGGGGCTCATTTTGAGAAAAAGCATCTTAAAGAATCAATATAACAGTTAAGCAATTATTGCATTCTACTGGTATGACTTTAACACTGTTTTGCACTTCCATTATTTCATGGAAGGAAAGAAGAATCTTAATCTTCCCTTGCTTCTTTCCCAAAAACTACAAGGTAAATTCAACTATGGACTTTGTGCTATTTTTTTTTCCAAACAGTTGGCTTTCAGAATCAAGCCAAAGTAATGAGTATTTTGAAAACTGAGATACAGTCCTACCCTACTATTATTAATCCTAGCAGCGTCAAGTTTAATTCCTGTTTTATTTTTGATACTCAGTCATAATCACAGCACCTTGTTTTAAATATATATGATTGTTGTGCTGTCTTGTCTTAGTTGTTTAATATATGTTAGTGTTTAATGACAGCTGTTACATTGGCATCTTATTTTATGGATATACTATGGTGTTTTTAAATTTATATCATGCCTTGGTAGAAGACATATAATAGCTATTATTATACCTACTACAGTCCCACTGTCTTTAATAGGTTTTTCTTGATAAAATACTTACCGTAGTTTCCGGCGTATAAGACTACTTTTTAACCCATGAAAATCTTCTCAAAAGTCAGGGGTCGTCTTATACGCCAGGTGCTGAAAATTTAGGGACAGGGCTGGCTGGAAAACCTGGAGCGGATCTCCCATTTAGTCTGCGCAGGGAAAGCAGGACCAATTGGAGAAGAAGCTGCAGTCTGTGATTTTTTACAGGCTGGGGTCTGGGCGTCTTTCTTTCTAAAGTTGAAGAGCAGCTGTAGTATATCCCAACTTGAAAGGCAGGTGGGGAAGGCAGCAGCCAGAGCAGCGGCTTAGCTCTAAGGACACGTTTGACTCAGGAACTGGGCGGGCTGGCTGGAAAACCTGGAGCAGATCTCCCATTTGGTCTTTTTTTAAAAAAAAAATCCCATTTATATCCTGCCCTTCTCCGAAGACTCAGGGTGGCTTACAATTTAAAGCACAAATCAATGTGCTTAGCAATAGCCTTCATTTTATGTATATGCCTGTTTATTAGGGCTTTCACCCACCCCCCCAGCAGCATTATTAGAAAGTCAGCTTATTGCCCCCAACAATCTGGGTCCTCATTTTACCTACCTTGGAAGGATGGAAAGCTGAGTCAACCTTGAGCCTGGTGGGATGCGAACCTGCACTAACTGCAGGCAGCTGATTATACGTAAGGCTCTGTGCAGGAAAAGCTTTAGAGTGAATTAGGAAAAGTGAAAAAGTGAATTAGGAAAATAGGGAACCGTTGCTGGAATTGGGTATGTGTAGTTTAACGAAGAGAAGGGTGAGGGGTGACATGATAGCAGTGACCCAATATCTCAGGGGCTGCCAAAAAGCAGAGGGAGCCAAGCTATTCTCCAAAGCACCTGAAAGCAGGACAAGAAGCAATGGATGGAAACTAGTCAAGGAGAGAAGCAACCTAGAACTAAGGAGAAACTTCCTGACAGTTAGAACAATTAACCAGTGGAACAACCTGCCTCCAGAAGTGGTGAATGCTCCAACACTGGAAGTTTTTAAGAAGAGACTGGACCGCCATTTGTCTGAAATGGTATAGGGTTTCCTGCCTTAGCAGGGGGTTGAACTAGATGACCTCCAAGGTCCCCTCCAACTTCTTCTTATTATTATTATTGTTGTTGTTGTTGTTGTTGTTATTATTATTATAGTTTAATCCACTTGCACTGTTTTATGTTTACATGTTTGATGACAAAGAGCCTTATGTTTATAAGTGACAGTTTTCCTACTAAGCACCTGCATGTCATAAGCATTTGAATTAAAATTACCATATTAAAATCAAATCTGATGTTTTTTAATTTTTATTTGGTGTGCGTTGGAAGAGGGGTAGTCTTATACGGCGAGTATAGCCCAAACCCTATAATTTAACAGGAAATGCGTTGGAAGAGGGGTAGTCTTATACGGCGAGTATAGCCCAAACCCTATAATTTAACAGGAAATGTAGGGGGTCGTCTTATACGCCCAATCGTCTTATACGCCGGAAAATATGGTACATAGAATTGCTATTTAAGCTTCCTGCAGATGTAAAGTGAAAAATATTACAAAAATAGTAAATAGTTGTTGTCTCAAGAAGAGGGCAGATTTAAACTTTTTTTTTTTTTCAATTGCCAATTGCATCTTGTACTGTCAGGCAATAAGTGGACCTGGATTTCTGCTTTGCTTTTGATGTTGTGTCTTGCATTTTGGACTGACTAAATATTTCAATTTTTCAAAAAATAATGCCTTGACATTTTGGCAGTTTGCAACTAAAAATATTTACTTGTACTTTATTTTAGTAGATATTTAAGGACACTATCAAGAGGAAGTACAGGAAGAAAAAACAGAGTATCTAAAAGAATAAATTCACAAGCTGTATACTTTTCAGTAACAGAATCTCACAGGGTGATAATAACCTCAAAAACGAAGGTATGAAGCTGCCTGCAAGCAAGGGGCAGTGGATTTAGCCGAACCACCAAATTAATGACCTGAACTATAATATAGTAAAACCACAATATAATAGATCATTTGAAGGAGAGAGTATCTAGTAAATCTGAGTTTATGTCATGAGTGTTAAGGTACATTATTTGAACTGTTAATAAATTGATGTCAGTAGTATCATTTGCAACTGATTTAATAGATACCGTAATTCCTCCACAGAACAGTTTGAAACATTTGCACCAATGAGGGGAGACAATAAGTATATATTAGGATCTATATGTTCATTGACACTGAAGCAGGTAGGACGTAGAAGCCATAGACATTTCAATTTAAGAGGCCTCCAGATACAGCTGAAATGCAACTCCAATATTCCCCTTCCTCTTTCATTGGAAGCTTACATTTAACTCACATACATAGAGGATCAAATTTCTCAGCTTTGATTTAAAGAGTGTTTTTTTTATTAAAAAAAACCCAGATAAATGAACTTTCCATACTTCGCAGCTTTCTCAATTCCAGACATCACATTTGTGCTTTGTAGCATGTTCAATAACTGAACAAATCAAAAGCCTTTTCAAGAACCGTGATGAGATAGTTTAAGAGATTTTTTTAAAAAAAAGGAAAATAAATTCCAAAGCCTCACTGTATCAAAAACCCAACAGTGATTACATATACACTTGGCATCAGGCTTACATCACTGTTTGTATGGTTTATGTACTCAAGGGAAAGGCCTACACAGAGTGATAACTTGTTGACCTCATGTGAATTATCTCATACTGCTGAATGAGATCACAGGAATGCGGTCAGCACCTGTGTACTGTATTCATTTACATGATCCTGTAGAGCTGCCAGCTCACCCTAACAACCTCACTCTCTGGTTACATGCCGTATGCAGGGGAAGGAACAGAACTTTAAAGTCATAAACAAAGCTGAAAGGGTCCCCACCCCTTAAAAATGGGTTGAACCTCTGCATTCTAATTGTCATCATGTCAAGCCTTTCCCTGAGGGTTTCTGATGTCAGTGGAGTGCCTCATACAAGCCGGGCTAAAGCATCGAGTTTCAAGATCACATTTTGGATTATCTGTCTAAACTGAACAACAATTAGGTCATTGTGACTTCATTTTAGGATGCTAATTCTTTTCAGACAGAGGATTGTACAAACTGGTTTCAGGGTAAGAGAAGAAAAATATCCTGGATAATTATTCCTAAATACCTGCCTCAGGCCCTCTAATGGTGGACTTACAGTGTGCTAATATATTTTGATCTGTATCAAAAACCTTAATTTATCAAACAGTGGGAAAGCACTGCAGTTCAATTTGTTTTCTGCTATTTGACTTAAAGAAGCTTCTTTTGGAATCAAGATTATAATATTAGAATCGAAGATTTAAAAGCAGGTATTTTTAATGCTTAAAATAATGATATTTCTACTCTCCATAGTCAAGTCACTTCCCTGTTGCAACCAATCATCTACCTGCTTTTTCAGATGCCATCAACTTAGGAGTATCCAGACAATATACTGGGAAAACACATAGGGGCAAATATCAGCTTTTGGGGAAATAGAGTATACATGCCTGAATCAAATTTACTTCTAGCAAGTAGATGTGATGATGCAACTACTGAGTTGGCAACACACATGATGCCTTTGCTACATGGGGAAGGGGGCTCAAATAGAACTTTTGGCACTAAAATGGGGAAAAAATTAGTCAAGTCTGTCAATTTCTCTCCTTCTATCTTATTCTCTTTCTCTGACATTTGCCATGTTGCTCCAACTGATCTCCCAAGAGACTGAGCTACCAAAAATAGCTTCACTCCCTACTGTGATCATGAAAAGCTCCACTGGATCAAAGAGTCCTCGGTAAGAAAAACAACATCTACCGGATCTTGTAAATTACTGTATATAACTAAGTAAATATAAAAAATACTGGATAAAACTCACAGAGAAGGAGAAGCTCTGCTATATTACAGGCCTTTCATCACTGTGACAGCTGAAAGATTCTCACTCCATTCTCTCCTTTTTAGCCTCTGACCCTTTTTTATTTATTTATTTATTTTTATTACATGAAACTGATTATCCCTCCCACCCCGTACTCTCATCATCTCAAAAACATAAGGGTGAATAAAAGCAGCTGAACAATGAGAGGGTAGAAGCACTCTATAAAAGGGGATTTTTACTGGGCCTCAGAGTTCAGACCCAAGGCAAACATGGAGGCAGCTAGAAAAATTACCTTGTACCAATAAAGGATAATATTTGTAGCTCAGGATTACAATGAGTGATCTTTGATGCTCTAGGACAGGGGTAGGCAACCTTGGCTCTTGTATGACTCGTGGACTTCAACTCCCAGAATTCCTGAGCCAGCACAGCTGGCTCAGGAATTCTGGGAGTTGAAGTCCACAAGTCATACAAGAGCCAAGGTTGCCTACCCCTGCTCTAGGAGCTTGGTTATTTTCTTGCAGATGTTTCATTACCCAACTAGGTTACATCTGAGGGCTTATCAGCAATGGTAATGAAGGAAGTCAGTTCCCCAGAAAAGGAAATATTAAAAAGGGCAGAAAAATATATTTCCTAAAAAGATATTGAAGAACCAGGAAAGCATGCCCAGTTTTCTTAATAGTCTCAGGTCTCCTTCCCCCAAGCAGAAAACCAGTTCTATAGACATGCAAATGTAAACCATCAAGAAGTTGGAGATAGAAGCTTAGGAAGACAAAGGCCTAAAATCTACGTACATACCCCAGCCCCCAGGAAAGCAGGATATGACCTTTGTACATACTAGGATTGACCCACAACTATCAAGAATACCAGAAAGGCACACCCAGACTCAGGTCAGAATATGTGACACAGGAAATACAAAGCTTGAAACAGGAAATAACTCCAAACAAAAGAGTGCAGGGGGGTATAAAACCCACTCTCTACATGTATTCAGTCCTTTTTTTCTGCTGGATCCATCTTTCTGTCTGGCTTTCCTCTGCAATAAACCTTCTTCCTAAAGCAGTCACCCTGTTGTTTATCCCCGGCTTGGATGGTGTTCTGTACCAGCCTGCTTCCGGCCCTGCAGAAAAGGCAGGGACAACCCCTTTTACAAGAAGGCAAGAGGCTGGAACTAAGCCTGCCAAATTTATTAACATAAAAACATAAACAGAGCAAACAGAGCAAAGAGAGCAAACACCAGGAGCTATTCAAGCGGTTGCCTTCAGTAAACCAGCCCTCCCACACATTCCCCTTTTAAACAGTTCAGGGCGTGGCTTCTCTCTGCCTCCTTCCGAGGTGCCCCATTGCCTTCCTCTGTTTACTCCTGATTGACTGCCTCCTGCGTCGGGCGTCCTTGAACAGGGCCAGCTGTGGGTCATCTTCATCCACGCTGTCAGGCTCACACAGCTGGGTCTGCGTCGTGACCAGATGGGAGGGGCCTGGCTGAGGGCTCTGTGGAGCCTCAATATTATTCTCAGCAAGCTCTTCAACACCCCCCTCCTCCTCCTCTGAATCGTCCGACCCAACTGCCGAACCCACAGGCTGACCCTGAATCACAACAGATGGAACCATGATGAAGACTTTTCTTCCTACAGTACTGTGCAACAGCACTAATGATGTTAGCTAGTTGGGTTATGAAATGTCTGCAAGAAAACAACCAAACTCAAGAGAACACCAAAGACCTCTCAAGTTAACTTGTTCTAGCTTTCCTCATAGCCACACAGCTGAAGAGCATTTTACCCATTTTTTTGCCTCCTATTAAAATGAGACAAGGCAGATAAGAATTGGGGAGAGAACTTTTTGTTGAGGTGTTAATTTCTGAGAGTCTTTACCTATCCTGATTCTTGAAGATATTCTGTCACTGCATTACCTCTCTTTTTAACCATGTTTTAGTCAAGCTTTCAGAATTAATAAATTAGATCTCTCTTTCCAGCTATGTACTGACATGCTGCATATATATTGTTACCTTAGATTTATTGGGAGTGGCTAATTTTGTTTTGGTTATTCTATCATTTCCTCAAAACAAAAATGGAAGTAGATTAAAGGAAGGTAATGTTTATCAATGTTTAAGAGAGAGTAAGAGTGGGGATTATGTGAAATATTAAGTACATCTAACATGCACATAGAACAGCAGCTCTTAGGAATTTAAACCTTAATTTAGCCATCATGGTCAATGAATTGCACTGAACCACAAACTGCAATTAACTTCATAGTGCTAGTATGAGGTTGAAGTGGGGGGAAAAAGATAATCTACTGTATTGCATTGGGCTTCATTGAATGTACCATTGAACAGAATAACAAGATTTCAAGTTGCACAAGACTGGAAAAAAAAGTCCTATGTGAGTCAATACAGTACCAACATAGTTGATCCAATCTAAAAGGTATCACCTGAACCATTTTATTGCATCTCAAGTGAATAAGCATTGCACGGAGCTCTGAGCACCACAGGGTGCTGTGGCTTACTGTTTCGAATTGTAAAGAGCTAAAAAAAATGTTCACCCAGCGGAAAGAAATCTATTGTTTTCCCAATCTCCAGTGGTTCCCTTGATTCATGTCAATATTATCACTATACTATTGGAGCTGACGGGTATTGTCAAGAAAATAAGAGTATGGAAAGCCATTAGTTTGGGTCTGATTTGATGCCCTTTCTTCAGCTGAATGGAAAAGAACAGCCACATGCTATCCTGCTCCCTTACGGAAGCTGAAAACCTTTTAAAATGAATACTCTCCCCAGGTTTTCCAAACTAGGAAAAGATGGGACAATTTTCCAGGTCACATTATGCTATTTTTTTCCAGACTACTATATTTATTTATTGTAAACAAAGCAATGGGCAAAACAAGTAATCATTATTCCAGGAAGCAATACATTAACTTTTTCATAAATAATAATTACTTTAAAATGGATTTTCCTTTTGCTCTGAATCACAGTATTCAGAAAGCAAGCCTAAAATGTTTTAGCAACATAAAAATGTTAGAGGCTTGTTTTTGCCAGCAATGAATATGCAAACTCACTTTTCCCTTTCCTGCAACCAAAATACTTTTTGCATATCCTGCTTGTAGACTGGAACTGTTTCGTAGTTCCGATCCTGCTTTGCCCCAAGTTTTACAGTCTGCATTAGTGATTTGGGAAAATAAATGTGGGCATGTAAAACATGAGTACAGATATGGAACTTAAACTAAGAATTAACCCCATTTCACACAGTACTGAAAACAAGATGGAAACCTTTATAAAATTTATGTTCACATTTTTCAAATTATTTCCTATTTTGGAATAGTATCCTATTACTTTTCCCAATGTGACCGGAGGTCTACTGCTTCTGAACTGCTGCCAGGAACATCTAGAAGCCATAAAGCTAAAGATTGCCCTGTTTGCCTTTGAACTCCACAGGGCTATTAAAATGTGCTTGTTTTCCCTTTTCAGGGTCTTGTGAATTTCACTGTTAGCTCTCCTCCTATAGCTTTAACTGAAAGGGAGAATCAAAGTCATAGAATGTATTTACTGCATTTCATACCACAGATAGACCATTGCATCAGGCTGGCAAGAAAACCCATGTTTCCCCAACCTTCAGAATCTAGGCTGTAAGAAGAGCAAACCACGTCCTGCGATAAAATTGCACTGAACAGATGAAAGTTGCAAGTCAAAACTTGAATTACAGTAAAATCAATTCATGTCAGGTTTTGTCAGCAAAAAAAAAAAAAGCTAGGAACACCTGAGTCAGCTGACTTCCCTTGGAAATTATTCCACAGTGCCCAAGATGCCAGGACTATCTTTCATGCTTTTTTATCTCCATTCTGAATTCAGGGAAAAACAGAGTGGAGATACAGTGCTCCGACATCAGTTCTGTTCATGAGAAAACATCTATTGTACACGGCCTATTAATCTTTTTCAGCTCTATCTGCAATGCGAATGACTAAGCTAACAAGAAATTACCAAAAAAGTATTATAAATATTAATAAAAAAAGTAGCATTAGTATTATCAGCAAACCCGGGGCCTACCTTGTCCTTTCATTGTTGTTGTTGTTAGCTGCGAAGTCGTGTCCGACCCATCGCGACCCTATGGACAATGTTCCTCCAGGCCTTCCTGTCCTCTACCATCTTCTGGAGTCCATTTAAGCTCACGCCTACAGCTTCAGTGACTCCATCCAGCCACCTCATTCTCTGTCGTCCCCTTCTTCTATTGCCCTCGATCTTTCCCAGCATTAGGCTCTTCTCCAGTGAGTCCTTCCTTCTCATTAGGTGGCCAAAGTATTTGAGTTTTAGCTTCAGGATCTGGCCTTCTAAAGAGCAGTCAGGGTTTATCTCCTCTAGGACTGACCGGTTTGATCGCCTTGCAGTCCAAGGGACTCGCAGGAGTCTTCTCCAGCACCATAGTTCAAAGGCCTCAATTCTTTGGCGCTCAGCCTTTCTTATGGTCCAACTTTCACTGCCATACATTGCAACTGGGAAGACCATAGCCTTGACTATACGCACTTTTGTTGACAGGGTGATGTCTCTGCTTTTTAGTGTGCTGTCTAGATTTGCCATGGCTTTCCTCCCCAGGAGCAAGCGTCTTTTAATTTCTTGGCTACAGTCCCCATCTGCAGTGATCTTGGAGCCCAGGAAAATAAAATCTGTCACTACCTCCATTTCTTCCCCATCTATTTGCCAGGAATTGAGAGGGCCAGATGCCATGATCTTGGTTTTCTTAATGTTAAGTTTTCTTAATGTTAAGTCCTTTCATTAATAAACTATTATTGAATTCCCTCGTTCCACCATGGTTGATTGACAAAACACAACTGGCTTTATACAATGCATCAGGCATAAACCACAATTTACAAACAACAATGACTTAAGTTCACACTAGATTATGCCAAAACCAAACAAATCCTATTATTGCATGCTGCAGTAGGTGAACTTAATCTACAGCAGATCTAGAAGCCTACTTCAAACTCTAGTTCACATATAAGATTTTCTGCTCTGATTAGTTCCTGGGTTGTGAGTTTCTTCCATGTGCAAAAGAAGCTATGCTGAAGCAGTTAAGCAGCAGATATCAGAAAACTGGTTTGGAAATAACCAGCATTTTCTTCGAATTCAGCCAGCTGCTACTGCAAGATGAGTCAAAAGAGTCAAACCTCATTGCCAGAAACCATCAGGAATAAAAAATTCCAGAATAAGGAGGTGTATCCAATAAATGTACCGGTATTTACTTTCATGCATTTCTAGTCTACACTTTCCATAATTTAATACTTTATTAAAGGCAGCT
Organism: Vipera ursinii; assembly: GCF_947247035.1. Classification (NCBI taxonomy): domain Eukaryota; kingdom Metazoa; phylum Chordata; class Lepidosauria; order Squamata; family Viperidae; genus Vipera; species Vipera ursinii. Next base: position 150,322,679 of record NC_139516.1, on the reverse strand, counting down.
TTACATTAAATCCTGGGGGGGCCACATTTTATAAAAAATAGAAACAAAAAAAGCCACCATATAGCAACATTCTTTCCACATCAATCAACAAGAAATCACCTAAGGGTCAAATAAAATGCCCATCTCTTGTCCACCATAAGTTGTCAACTTATTACTACCTGGAAGGTGGAACCAATGCCAGATCTCAGGAGGCAGGATGGAAAATAAAAAGCTATCCCAGAAATTGTTACATATCATTTATTTAAAGAGGTTACTTTGGAGGTGTCCAATCAATGTATCTATAATTGCTTCAGCTTAGTCTTCAAGTTTAAAATGGTCTACATCAGGGGTGTCAAACTCCCGGCCCATGGGCTGGATGCGTCCTCCGGAAGCCACAACCACCCCATTGCCGGCAATGACAAAACTGTCCCGATATGTTGCACGATGTCACATGACATCGCAAGTTTGACATGTCTGGTCTACATTCTCCATACCTAACAACTGATATCTCCCATATCTCCTTTCCCATATGAAGACAATTTTAAGAGTTAAATTTAGAGAATGAGAACAGGAATATTGTCCTTTGCAGAATAATGGGAAGGAGAAAAATGATCTGAAAGGAAGAAAATAGTTGGTACACTGCAGCCTTTTTTAAACACAAGTAGGGTGGTGTTGGGAAAAGTAGCCAAGGATCGACTGGCAAGTGCCAAACATTCTAGCAGAGCCTGATACAAATTGTTATCCTGAGGTAAGATGGGTGGTCATAAATAAAATAAAAATAAAATAAAATAAAAATAAAGGGATGGGCATAGTAACCACTGGATCAGGACTTTTTGTATGAAAAAACAGACAGCTGCACAAACGTTGTGGTGTTGTCACATTAGTTAGGCATATGTGCTAGACATTTTTTTTGGACCCCACAATTGTTCACCAATCTCTTGCACTTAACTTCCAGGGATAAGAGAAAACAGCCCAAAAGATGTAAATCTCTCCCTTGCATTTGTTTTCACATGAGTCTTCGGAGAAGGGCGGGATATAAATGAGATTAAAATAAATAAAATAATAAATCTCTCATGATGTAACTTCTTGTATGAGTCAATCTCTATTCAGTAAACACCAGCTAAAGATAGCGTCTGTGTAGTATTAAAGTCAGTAATTCACCTCATTTGGAAAACACATCAGTACTTTACTGTAACAACATGGATATGGTTCCCTGTTTTTCATGCTATCATAACCTAGACTCAAATCACAAAACATTTAGTTTGCAAAATTCAACACATCTGAAGGGAGGAGAAAGCATATGATGTTCTAGAAAAGTGACTTGCGTCCCATAGAAAGCATTAAAATAAATATAACAAAAAAGCACCTTTTTATTAATGGCATCCATTTTGATAACCTTCTAAATTTATCAGCCACGTTTTTGAGTTTTGTTCATTCTTAGCCTTAATTTTGTCTAAAAGCAGCTTAAAAATAATATTTTGTCTAAAATAAATTAAGATATACTAGCTGGACATCATATTTTGTTAAATATCAAATTTGCCATGAATACATGAACCAGAAACCTATCCTTGGGCCAAACAACACTCATGGAGTATAACTTTTCTCCCTGAGTTATTAGTTGCTGTTTGCTTTCTGTTTGCTTTCACCGAAGTTAGAGTTTGACACAGGGAGAATTCAGAAATAGTTCTCTTTGCAATCTGAAATACTGCAGTGCCGTTCTGAGAAGAGACCTAATCTTACCTCTGATCAGATGATATCATCTTTTAGGTGCACATGCTTTCAGAAGGCTTCTTAGTTAAGTCCCCTGTTTTCTGTATGCCCAACTAATGATGTAATGCTGATGCAATAACATGTCACCTCCTTCCAACGGGTTCGTGCTGCAACTTCTTGTTTAAAACCTGGTGACGCTGGATGTTTTGATGCTATTGTTTTTCCTCCCACTGTTTGGGACTGGCTTTCTGTATAACTCTGCAGGAAATTCACATGGGACTCTTTCAGGAACTGTGTTTGTTTGTTAAGCACATGATCACATTAAGTAGTTCTCCACTTGTTCAGGTGTTCACAGAGCTGCAGGTAGACTCTTCTTAAGTGCTTCGGAGCATTTAATGAAATCCTCTACTTGTAGCTTAAAGTGGTACAGATTGTTATATTTCATTTTTAAAACTTGTCTTCAAAATAATGTAAAATAATGTGCTGGGTGTTTAGATCAAGCTCCTAGTCCATAAGCCAAAAGCTTTATGGGTTAAATCCAATTTAATTCTACATCTCTTAATGGGAAGTAGTTTAGCATACAGTGCTTTAATATAGGCTGACTACATCTTTTCTAGTAAATGCTTAACCATTTTTACTGTGACAAAATTGGAGTATGTCAGCAAAAAGGTCACCTTTTGTATGCAATGAAGTGATTCTCTCCTGACTTTGTTTTATGCACTTTATTGGGAAACCCAGAGCCAGCAGGTCACAAGAAACCGAGGGATTAAGATAGTAGAAGAAATTCCACAACAATAGTATTATAAATGTACAGTGAGGGAAAAAATTATTTGATCCTCTGCTGATTTTGTACATTTGCCCACTGACAAAAGAAATGATCAGTCTATAATTTTAATGGTGGGTTTATTTGAACAGTGAGAGTCAGAATAACAAAAAAAATCCAGAAAAAGACATTTCAAAAAAGTTATAGATTTGTATTTTAATGAGTGAAATAAGTATTTGATCCCCTATCAATCAGCACATTTTCTGGCTCCCAGGTGACTTTTATATAGGCAACAAGCTGAGATTAGGAGCACTCTCTTAAAGGGAGTGCTCCTAATCTCAGCTTGTTACCTGTATAAAAGACACTGTCCAGAGAAACAATCAATCAATCAGATTCCAAACTCTCCACCATGGCCAAGACCAAAGAGCTGTCCAAAGGCTGGAATGGACTACAAAACTATTGCCAAGCAGCTTGGTGAGAAGGTGACAACAGTTGGTGTGATTATTCGCAAATGGAAGAAATACAATCTTGGTGAAAGTGTTGTGATCAGATGAGAACAAAATTGAGCTCTTTGGCAACAACTCAACTTGCCTTGTTTGGAGGAGGAGGAATGCTGCCTATGACCCCAAGAACACCATCCCCACCGTCAAACATGGAGGTGGAAACATTATGCTTTGGGGGTATTTTTCTGCTAAGGGGACAGGACAACTTCACTGCATCAAAGGGACAATGGATGGGGCCACATACTGTCAAATCTTAGATGAGAACCTCCTTCCCTCAGCCAGGGCATTAAAAATGGGTCGTGGATAGGTATTCCAGGATGGCAATGACCCAAAACACATGGCCAATGCAACAAAGGAGTGGCTCAAGAAGAAGCACATTAAGGTACTGGAGTAGCCTAGCCAGTCTCCAGACCTTAATCCTATAGAAACCTTAATAACTTGGAGACGATCTGCAAAGAGGAGTGGGACAAAATCCCTCCTGAGGTGTGTGCAAACCTACTGGCCAACTGCAAGAAACGTCTGACCTCTGTGATTGTCAACAAGGGTTTTTGCCACCAAGTACTAAGTCATGTTTTGTGAAGGGGTCAAACACTTACTTCACTCATTAAAATGGAAATCAATTTATAACTTTTTTGAAATGCATTTTTGTGGATTTTGTTGTTGTTATTCTGTCTCTCATTGTTAAAATAAACCTACCATTAAAATTATAGACTGATCATTTCTTTGTCAGTAGGCAAACGTACAAAATCAGCAGGACATCAAATAATTTTTCCCCTCACCGTATTATTTATTTGTTCATGGATTGAGATTATTTGTTATTTTAGGGGGGGGAGTGCATTCTGGTACCAAACAGGCCCAGAACATGGCATTATAATGGGAAGTCTATCATTTGTTAGTTTATGGATTGTAAGATACATTTGAGGCAAGAATGACGCTGAACTAAAGGTAATCTTTGATTTATGACCACAACTGAGCCCAAAATTTATGTTGCTAACTGAGACATAACTCACTTTTTTCAGTGCCGTTGCAACTTTGAATGTTCAATAAAGGAACTGTTGTAAGTCAAGGAATACCTGTGTAGCTCTTTTTTTAGTGCACAGAAAGGAACAACAGCTATTGATTTTGTCTGGCATTTCCAGCCCTACTGTGTTGTCCTCTCTTTTTTTGCACTGTAGCCACTGAAGAGGCTCTTTCCATTTCAAATATAGTATCAAATTAAGGTGTTCCTTCCCCCTCACCCCCAATGCCTGCTTGGTTTCCACATATCTTGAAAAGGCTACAAGAGTTCAAAGTCCCATCTTTTAGCTCTTTGGCTGCCCTATACAACGAATTATTCCACTCCATTCCTTTCTTTCTTACTCTTCTACTGTGGTTATAGTTTAGCCTGGCTCTATTATCTTCTTGGTTTCTTCTTTCTTCATACCCAAATCATCACTCTTTTGTTTTGTTGTTTAGCCCTTTGCCTATTTGTCCCACTTCCTTCAGCTCATGCGAATGCCGGACAGTTTTTGCAACGAAGCAACCACTTCTGGACTTTCTACCATCATTTCTAGTCTGCCCAGTTAAGCAAAGCTTCCCCGTGTGGTTTTTAAAACTTTAAATCAATCAAATTAAGTCAAGCTAAAAACAACAACCCGTAAATGAAGCCAAGACCTAAAGCAGCATAAATTCCAATATAAAGCAGCATACATTTAGCATAAGAATGTAAGCTCAAAATATATAATTCAAAATTAAAACAATAAGGAAAATACACTGAAAAATAACTTAAAAGACTTCAGAAAGCAATTGGGACTAAATGATTTCAATTTGGGCCCAGGTAGAAACTCTGAAGAGGGCCTTCTGTACTTGGGATGGAAAAGACTTTTTCTGTAATAATCGCTTGCCCCGAAAATCAAGAGAACAGCTTCTATAAAAATCTTAGAAACTAGAATAGACATGCAACTTAAACACCACAAAGTTACTTAAAAGTGCTTAATATTTTATTCCCACTAGTTTTTTCTTTAACTTTAACTGCTTTTTTGAACGTTTCCATTTCAGGTTTTATCATCTTTGTCTTTTAAAAAAAAACATTTGGCTACTTTGATCTTTAACTTCCTTAGCTTTTCACAATTATTTCAGCTCGTTCCAAAATCTATCTCTACTGCTGAGACCTACCCTGAAGTTTCATTTCTAACTGAAATGAAAGCTTTCAAGAATTGCAAAACATTATTTCCTAAATATGTAAACAATATCCTATGTTAGTGTTCATAAATTTTCTAACTATCCAGAGTACTTCAAACAGATTGAGAAATATGGCAATATATATTTCTGTATAAAATAGTTTCTCCTGAACATAGCCTCTCAACATGGCATATGTATTCAAAAGAAGTGGGATTTGCACTATATATCCCATTCCATGTTGCCCATTTTGACAAACAGACATAGATACTCTTACCTTCTCTGCATCTGCTTCTTCCCTCCACAGGTGTTAAGGGCTTAGACTAAGAAAGAAAAACCCAGGTTCAAAGCCACTGCCATTCCTGGGCGATTTGGGGCCAGCACAATTTCACAGTTGAAATTGTTGTGAGGAGGAAAATATAACAGGAGAAGGGATACTAATGTACATTCTCTAAACCTGCTGGAGGAATGGTAAACTACCAATCTAGCCAAGTAGATACGTGTAACAAGCAAATATGAATTCTAGCACCAATTCAAACACTAATGATGCTTTTAAGTTTATAATGACTTATCTTAAATATAAGTACATAAAATATGGAAATTGGACCAGGATGGCCTATATATAGCTACCATTTTAAAAAGTTGAATGCTCTTTGCAAAATTCACTTTTATATCAATAGTGAGAAAGCATAATTCCTATGGTGTTTTCAACCTTCCATGCTAAAACAGTTGGGTTTCTGTAAACCCTAACTACCAACCATCTTCCATAATGATAAAGATCATCATAAAGTGCACTATATTTTAGCAGCACCAGGAGTAAAACTTTTAAAACATGCTATCAAATTGCAATGTTGGATGCAATACAAAAAGGAATTTATTAAATGCATGAGTAGTCGCCATTTGAAGTATTATTTGATTTAATTTAATCAAATCTAAGTATTTATTTGATTTGAGCTGCATTAAATTTACTTTGTCTTAGACAGCACAGGGCAGAGTATTATTCCCCAATTAGACCCTCTCTAGATGTTCTGAGATTCCATGGATTCTGTGCCAATATGCCAAGCTGGCAAGAAATTCTGAGAATTGAGAGCATCCCAGAGTAGGAAACCTGGAGTTGATTTTCAAGAACATTGGAATATTTATATAGGGAAAAGGTGGCCCTTGATATAGGAAAATGCAATTTGTGGCCTTCAGCTTTACAAGGCACCACCAGCTTTTCAAATAGAAGGTAGTTAGCAAAGTTAAAACAAGAATGATATTATATTCTATCTTCTCTATGCACATCAATTAATTCCATGAAAATTTCCTTTTGAACCATGCAAAATAGTTAAAAGGCTCTCCCACGTAGTGACTGTTACTATAGTGCAAATCTGAGTATTATGAGTACCACTGGAAACCAATGTAGGTGAAAACACACCTGCTCAGCCATCAGTGCTTTGGATACTAGAACTAGATTTGGAAGTACAGTTAGTCCTCGACTTACAACAGTTCATTTAAGATAAGATAACCTTTATTGTCATTTTTTTACTGTGAGCATACTGGTCCACATTTAAAATGAAATTCTGTTGCCTGCTCTCAAAAAAAAGTATATATCTACTGATGCACATACATAACACACATGTACACATGCTATATACTTATTTAGCGACTGTTCAAAGTTACAATGGCACTGAAAAAAGTGACTTATGACCATTTTTTTACATTTACACTGTAGCATCCCTGTGATCACATGATCAAACTTTGAATGCTTAGCAACTGGCATGTATTTATGATGGTTGCAGTGTCCTGGGGTCATGTGGTCACCTACCTTCTGACAAGCAAAGTCGGTGAAGAAGTCAGATTCACTTAAGAACAGTGTTACTAACTTAACAACTGCAGTGGCTCGCTCAACAGCTGTGGCAAGAAAGGTTGTAAATGGGGCAAAACTCACTTAACAACTGTCTCGCTTAGTAACAGAAATGTTGGGCTCAATTGTGGTTGTAAGTTGAGGACTTCCTCTATGTGTTGCTATTGGGTAATATTATGCATAAGCTAGAATTTATTTCTGTTTACATTAAGAGATCTCATCTGCTACCTCATGTTCCTTTATAAAATTCTTCGAAAATTATGGAAATGTCATACAGTAATTTAACTGTCCACTCCACCAGTAGGATAGATTATCAGTGACTTCTTGTACTACCTCCTAAAAAAATTGTTCTGGAAGAAGGGGGTCCTCCAAATCTGGTATGGTAAACACATAACCTAAAGGCCTCCATGGCTTAAATCACATTGGACAATGAGTCAAGTTTAAACCTGAGGCGAGCTAGAATGTATAATAATAATAATAATAATAATAATAATAATAATAATAATAATAATAATAATAATAATAATAATAATAATAATAATAATAATAGTTGAAAGACTATTTCGAGTTGAGCAACAAAAGGGGAATCTTCAGCGATGAATTCTTTATAGATCTGTCTTTTTCTCATCAATTCTTGGGAGAATAAAAGCCACCACAGCCCTGGAGGGTCTTGTTCTGTATTCTGCTTTGAATTCTTTTTATCCAAATGTGTTTGACTTAGCAGACAGAGGAAGCCAAACAAAACTATTTCAGACAGTGAACTTGGAGTGAGGGACAATATCTGCCACCTCCAGAAAGGGAGAGGTCTATGGCCACCCATGTTTAATGCTGAAAAATAGGAACATGCACTGCTGCTCTTTGACTGTGGAGAAGTCTGCGGAGGATTGCAGCTGCTCCTTCTAACAACTGGGTGGCCGTTCTTTTTCAGTGGCTCTGAAGAGAGTTAAAATTAAAAACATTGCTGTGGAAAGAACTGGGCTCACACTCCTCTTGAACGAAGCAAGATGATTAAGGAAGGAGGAGGGTGGTTTATCCACTGCCAAACATCCTGCCTACTGTGTGAAAAATCCTCGGCAAAAGTTGAACTAATTTTATGAGAGAATTTTGCACCACAGAACTTGACCTTTGTGAGAATACAGGAGACAAGCCACGGCAAAGAAGAACAGAGGCAGTTTTAGGCATTATGGAAACAGGAACTATGGAAAACACTGCTTCACATTCTGGGTTGCCAGTTCTGTATGGATGTCTATTTTTTAAAAGCACTTATAACCAGTCTATATTTCTTTAAGCACCTGTGATGCACCCAAGATGTGTAAAAATGTGTACATGTGCTTTTAAACACCTTTGGATCTGAACTTGAGAACCATTAGTATAAGGCAATAATTTTCATTGTATCTGTAACACATAAAGTTGCCTCTACACAACCTTATCTTTACTTGTGTTCTGTTTCATATTATGTGTAACATTCCTTCCATCAGTGTTAAGATTGCACATATGCATATTTTAAGCACAAATATTGCCTATCTGTATTCTTTCTGTTAACTATATAGCTGTATGTTGCATTAAGGATTGGTACAGAATATATATCTGGGTACAGATATTACTATTTACTAATAATCATGATTTCCTACAACTTAAAACTGACCTCTCCTACTCACACATTTTACCCAGCTGTAGAATTTGTATACTTGAAATCATAGGAAGTATTGTAAATATTACTAAGGGGGAAAAATGACATTAAAACTTTTGACCATTCAATATATTAAATTCTTTTTTTTTATTAAATTTATTATTTAAAAACATTGGACACAGTACCAGCGAGCTGACAAACCTTTTTGTCTACAATGTTTAAATATATATATATATACATGTATATATGTACATCAAAAATACACTTAAATACACTTAGATTACAAATCGGTGAAATACCACAATATTTAAAACAGTGAGCTAGTCTGTAAAACCTAATAGAGACCTTTCTTTTTATCCATCCAAATATACAATTTGTTCCAAATTCTATAATAGTCTGATTGATCTTTATTCTTTAATTCCAAAGTTAATCTGTCCATTTCAGCGCAATCCCAAATTTTCCTAATAACCTCTTTTTGTCCTGGGATCTCATTCTTTTTCCATTTTTGCGCAAATGATATTCTAGCTGCTGTGATAATATGGATCGTTAAGTATAGCACATCTTTAGGATATTTCTCTTTCGTGATTCCCAACAAGAAAAGTTCTGGACTAAACTCCAGATCTTGTTTCAATATTTCTTTCAGCCAAATCCAAATCATTCTCCAAAATTTTTGTGTTTTACTGCAAGACCACCACGTGTGGAAGTATGTGCCTATCTCTTCAGAGCACTTCCAACATTTGGGAGATACTGTTGTGTACATTTTTGCTAAGCGGGCTGGGGGAAGATGCCATCGGTAAAACATTTTAAATAAATTTTCTTTATACGATGAGGCCAGTGTTATCCTTTTATTCCTATCCCAAATTGTTTGCCAAGTATCTAGGTCGATGTTATGTCCTAAATTGTTAGCCCAGATCAACATGGGGTCTTTCACTTGCTCTTCAAACAGCTTATATCCCAAAAGTAATTTATAAAAATTCCTTATTTGTTTAGAGTCCGGTCCCAATAATATTTTGTCCAATGCTGTTTCAGAGGTATATATCCCCCATTCATTTTTATCCTTCCTAAATCTCGATTGGATTTGTAAGTAGGCCCACCAATCGAGTTTTATACCTTGTAATTCTAGTTCATTCCTAAGTTTCAATTCCCCCTCCTCATTCAGAATATCCTTGTATGAGATTATGTTACCCAAATCAAACAGATTTGGGTAAACTATCGCTTCAAGGGTGGATAGCCAGACCGGTATTTTGGTGTAATTGTGAGATCTAATTTTTTTCCAAGTATTGAGTAGCGCTTGCCTGATCCGGTGTCTTTGAAAATGCGAGAAAAGACCTTGTTTCTCCGTCCATAGGAAAGCATGCCAGCCATATTGCAAATCGTGACCCTCTAAAGTTAATAGTCTTCTATTTCTCAAGATTACCCATTCTCTAATCCAGCTCAGGGCCGCGGCGTGGTAATATAATTCCCAGTCTGGCAATCCAAAACCCCCATTTTCCTTCGTGTCTTGTAAATATTTCAATTTAATTCTTGGTTTTTTCCCCTGCCAAATAAAATTTAGTGATAATTTATCCAAATTTCGAAAAAATTTAGAGTCGAGTTGAATTGGGATATTCTGAAACAGAAACAGGATTTTAGGCAGAATATTCATCTTAATGACAGCGATTCTTCCCAATAATGAGAGTTTTAGGTTTCCCCATCTTTCCAGGTCACCTTTTATTTGATTCACTACACTATCATAATTATCCTTTTTGAGTGAAGTGCATCTAGCCGTAATGTTAATCCCTAAATATTTTATTTTCTTGACTATTTCTATATCCGTGATTTCGGCCAGATTACCTTTTTGTTTATTGGTCATATTTTTAACAATCATCTTGGTCTTATTTCTATTTATTCGCAGTCCGGCAACCTCACCATATTTAGATAATTCTTCCAATAGCTTTGGTCCCGTCTGACATGGATCCTCCATAATAAAAACTAGATCGTCCGCGAAAGCTTGCAATTTAAAGGTTTCCTTTTTAATGGTTAATCCTTTTATCTTTGGGTCGTTTCTTATAGTTCTCGTTAATACTTCAAGAGTCAATATAAACAGCAACGGTGATAAGGGGCAGCCTTGCCGTGTTCCCTTTTGAATTTGAAACTTGCTAGATGCTTCCCCATTAATAATTATTTTTGCTTCCTGATTGTCATAAATTGCCCTAATTATATTTATAAATTTTTCACCCATATTCATAAAGCTAAGCTGTTGGCACAAAAAAGACCATTTAACATTGTCAAATGCCTTTTGGGCGTCTAAGAAAAGTAATGCCATCTGTTGTTCGCTATGTAATTCATAGTACTCCAATGTATCTAATATTATTCTAATGTTGTGCTTAGTGTGTCTCTTAGCGAGAAAACCATTTTGATCTGCGTGTATGAAATCATTCAGAAATCGTTTCAATCGTTCCGCTATAATTGATGTAAATATCTTGTAGTCCGAGTTAAGAAGTGATATGGGTCTGTAATTTTGGATTAATGTATGGTCTGTGTTATCTTTCGGAATAAGGGTTATGTTTGCCTCTAGCCAAGATTTAGGCGTCCTTGCGCCTTCTAATACTGCGTTAAATACCTCCACTAGGGGTTGAGCTAGGATATTTTGTAATTCTTTATAAATCTCTGATGGAAGACCGTCGGGTCCCGATGCTTTATTATTCTTTTGTGCATTAATAGCTTTTATCACCTCAGATAGTCGAATTTCCTCGTTTAACATATTTCTGGTATCTTCTGTGACCTTAGGTAGTTTGGCTCTTTGAAAATATTCCTCCATTTTCTCCACACTTGCCTGGCTATCTTCTTTATATAAACGTTCATAAAATTCCTGGGCTATAATTTTTTTTTTTCCTCCTGGTGGAATATTCTCCCTTCCTCATCTCGTAGTTCGTGAATCCAGTTTTTCCCCTTTTGTTTTCCCAATTTGTATGTGAGCCACCGGCCCGGTTTATTTGCATTTTCAAAAAAATTTTGTTTCGTGTTTCTCAATTGTTGTGCCAATTTCTCTTTGTCTAGAATGTTAAGTTTGTGTTTAATCAGATCCATAGATTGCTTGATATTCTCTTTTTGTGGATCTTGTTGGAGTGTAACTTCTAAGCTCTTATATTCCTCTTCTAATCTTTCCCGTTGTTGTCTTTTCCCCTTATTTTTATATACCATATATGCCCTCGCTACCCCTCTCATCACAGCCTTAGCTGTATCCCAATTGTTTTGTACTGAGGTGTCTATAGCTTTATTTTCCTTAAAGAAAAAACTTAGTTCTCTCTCCATCTTAGATTTGAATTCGTCTTCTTTTAAAATTGCTCTTTGAAGCGTCCATCTGGATATTTTTTTGGAACCTTTCCAGATAAGTTTAATAGGATTGTGATCTGCCCAAGTACCTGTCGCTATATGTACCTCATCTATTTCTGAACTAATTTCTTTCGTCATCCACACCATGTCTATTCTAGACCATGAGTTATGTCGGTTGGAGTAATATGTATATTGTCTAGCCTTACGATTTCTTTCCCTCCAGACATCTTGGATATTTAGTTCCTCAGCCAAGTTAAGAAAAGATCTCGGTAGAGTTCTTCTCTTCTTTTTCCTAAGCGTCTTTCCCATATAATCCAAATTTATATCTAGGATAGCATTAAAATCTCCTATTAAACAAATCTCCTCATAATCAATGCTACATATCTTATTGTGAAGTGTTTTGAAAAATTGTTCTTGGTTATGGTTTGGGGCATATATCTCTACCATCATGACCTTCCTGTGATTTATTATAACCTCAACTATCAGTATTCTACCCTCTTTATCGTTATAAATTAGTTTTGCAGTCAATTTTGGGTTTACATATAGTGCCACTCCTCTCTTTTTCTTGTGTCGGTCTAAGGAAACGAATAGGTTCCCTATTCTTGGTTGTACTAACAAATATTTTTGTTGTTCCTTTATATGGACTTCTTGTATTGCCACGATATCCAATTGTTGGTGAATAAGCCTATTAAAAAATTTCCGCCTTTTCACTGGCGAATTCAATCCATTAATATTCACAGACATAATACTACACTCACCTCCCTTCATCTTACTTATTTCTGGTTTTTGTGGATCTCGTGATTCGGGGCTCTCTCTCTTCCTTGTCTCTAGTTCCATGTTTCTCTGTTAACTCACCGGATTTGTTCCTTCTATCCTCTGTAGCTAAGATCTTCCCATCCATTGCCACACATATTGTATCTCTTTCTCTTACCTCCCTTCCATCTTGATCTTCTAAATCTACTTCCTCTTGGCTATGGAAGTGGCGTTTGTAAAAATCTTCTGCCTTCTCTATCGTGTCCAGTCTATGCCTTCTATCCTGCCACGTAACAAGAATACCCTCTGGAGTTAGCCATCTAAAGTTTACATTTTCTCTTATTAGTTTGGATGTTAAGAATTGATAGCCGCGTCTCAGATCCCTCATCCTTTTAGGTATCTGTTTAAGGATGGTGATTGGTTGGCCCCGAAATTCTAATGGTTCCTCTCTAGATCTATGCAGAAGCTCATCCCGAATTGATTTTTTAACTAACCTTACATGTACTTCTTTTGGGAGGTTGTGCCTTCTCGCATAATTAGTTTGGACCCTGTATGTTTCATCAATTTCCGCCAGCATTTCCTCCTTCCCTACACCGAGTGCCTTTGCCATCAGTTCTGCCATCATGACCAACAGATCTTCCCCTCTTTTTTCTTGAACGTTCTGGAAGCGTAGATAATGAGCAGCCTTTTCTGCTTCCAGAAAAATGACTGTTGTTTCTAATTCCTTATTAGCCTGAAGGAGTGTTTCATTTAAATCATCTACTCTCTTTTCCTCTTTTTCCATTCTAGCTTCCATATCTTGAAGTCTAATAATAATAAGTATCTGGTGGTAACTGTTTTATATATCTTTTGTCATAGAGTTAAAAGGTTTATATAAGACTCAGGGTATTATACATTGATAAAACGCTGTTAAAATTGGGGAAACATGACAAGTATCTCGGGAGCAACTAAGCCTAGCGCTGGCAAAAAGGCAGCAGCACAGGGACAGGGGATGTCCTCAAGTCCCTCCAATCAGAAATCTATAGAGGATATGCTGCAAAGGGAAAGATCTAACTCGAATTCCTTTAAAGATTTACATGCCCTTTTGCAAAACCTACACGAGGCAATGGCCAAAAACCACGAGGAGATGAAGAGAGAAATAGGCCAAATAAGAAACGACACTGGTGAATTAAAGGGGAAAATCCAAGCGATAGATGATAAATTTGAAGGGATTCAACAGCAATTAGTCAAAAATGATCAATATATTAAATTCTATGAGAAATGGATGATAAAATACAATGATAAAACCAAGATAAAGTAAGAAATGGGTGTCAGAACAATGCAACATATGACGAAATGGAAGATAAACCAGCTGCAAGATGAAATTGTGCAGCATTTTTATAAATCACTAAAGCAGTATTTGAAATGCTGGCAAAATCCTAAAAATGATTTTCTCCTGACTCAAAAATCTTTTCCAGGGAAGTCATTTCACAGAGAGGGGGCCACCCCTAAAAAGTCCTTCCATTTAAAGCCACCCATTGTGCAACTGGGGTGTGTGTGTGCTCTGAAAAAGGCCTCAGAGAATTATCTACTTTTGTAGATAAATATAGATAAATGTGCAACACATTTCTCAGAGGGGGAATGTTAGTTGGTTTCCATTTGTTTTGGTTTTTTCCTGCTCTCCCAAATGGAAAAGGTTAAATGATAACAGTTATTTGGAAAAATACAGTCTCTTATATCTCAGAGAACAATGCTATTAGACAAAACACATGGTTCCAATTAATTAATGAACATTTTCCATGTGTAATTTTACTGCCCTTATTCCATTACAGTTCAACATTTCCTATTGTCATGGCTTGCATTCCTAAATAGTTCCACATGGCTAGTACTAATCTCTGTAACCAATTGAAGACCGATAATAAAAGAAAATACTTGGGTATAGAAGCATGATAATATCAAGTCACAATCTGCAAGATCCAATGGGGTGCCTAAAAGAATTTCCTCCTCGGATTCCTCAACACATTTTCTGAATGTTTTATTTTGGAGACACCACTAACATGTCTCCAATCTTGAAATACAGTACATATATACATTTTATCATTCTTTAGCAACACTTGGACTGGATAAAAATAATAATTCTTTGTAAATGCATATAAATAAGTCCTCCCTAAACATGAAAGGTTGGGGAGACTGAGGGAAATTAAGTGTCTGGAACAGTTTTCAAAAATCTTGCACTGCCAGTAGAACAGGTTAATCAGCACAGCATAGCAGCTTTGAAGGAAGCCACTTCAATAATAAACACATTTTGGTGGTTTAAATAAAAGACTTTCTACGGTAATTGAGAAACCTGCATATGACCTTCACAATCAGACTGCAGCACTTAGTTTTGTGCAGTACAATTTCAAGCTGATGTATAAAAATAGGGATTATCACTGGTCCCCCCCATGTCCCTGGAATATCTGGAGAATTTTGTGGTCAACTATGGTAATAGTTCCCCAACAGTGATGCACTAATGTTATTGCAAAAAAAAAGAATACCTTCCTGCTTTTTTCTGCTTGGCCCATGTTGGCCTCTAACAAAAAGAAGGGCAGAATTCATGTCTGTAAGGCCACAATATGGTTCAGCTGGATCTACAGCCAGAGCTTTATTCATTTTCTGAGCCTGGGAACTTATTTCGCCCAGGTTCGCCTGGTGCGCCAGTTGCGGCCCTATCTGGACCGGGATGCCCTGTGTACGGTCACTCATGCGCTCGTGACCTCTCGCCTGGACTACTGCAATGCTCTCTACATGGGGCTTCCCTTGAAGACCACTCGGAGGCTCCAACTGGTACAGAATGCGGCTGCGAGAGTTGTCTTGGGAGTTTTCCGGTACTCCCATGTTACACCTTTGCTCCACGAGCTACATTGGTTACCAGTTGTCTTCCGGGTGAGGTTCAAGGTTTTGGTTATGATCTTTAAGTCCTTGCATGGCATGGGTCCGGGATACCTGGAGGACCACCTGCTGCCGGCGTCAACTCCCCTCCGCCCTGTGCATGCCCACAGAGAGGGCCTCCTCAGGGTGCCTCCGGTCAGGGAATGTTGACTGGTGGCCCCCAGGGGGAGGGCCTTCTCTGTGGGTGCTCCGGCATTATGGAACCAACTGCCGGTTGAGCTCCGGATGGCATCGGACCTTCGCTCCTTCCGCCGTGGGCTGAAGACCCACTTATTTGAATTAGCTGGTCTGGCCTGATGGGGAATATCAGGGTTTTTTAATGGGTTTTTTATTATTTTACTGTCATTGTATTTTAATTGGGCATTGGTTTAATTTCTTTTTAATTTTTGTACTGTTATTTATATATGCCCTGTTAACCGCCCTGAGTCCTTCGGGAGAAGGGCGGTATAGAAATTGAATAAACCTAAACCTAAACCTATTACTGAGCACTGAATAGAGTACACACTCGTTTTTTGTTTGTCGAAAGGCAACTAGTCTTTCTTAGTTTTTTCCTTGAAAATGTTTCACTTCCCATCCAAGAAGCTTCTTTAGAACAGAACTAAGGAAGCTTCTTGGATGAGAAGCAAAATGTTTTCAAGGGGAAAAAAACTAAGAACATCCAATTGCTTTCTTTGGGACAACCATGACCTGGATGATTGAGAGTCTCCACAGATACACGTTTATGAAATATTTTTTCCCCACATACATACCATTTATGTTGTTTCAGCAGTTTAATTCAGCATTGGAGAGGATTTTCTTCAAACAAAAACTGAAATGTATTGGGCTTGTTTTGTAACACAACGTGGTAACGGCTGGAAGGCTGTTTGAGCAGGGAGCTAGCTAATGGCTCCCAGCGCCTCAGACAACCCGTCTCCAGCACTGCTATTGGTTGCCCCTAGGGCGGCAATAGGTTGCTTCAAACCTATTGGCTGCCGCCTAGGGGCCAGGGTATAAATTGCTGCATCTGCAGCCCAGTTCTCTAGTTCAGATCCTGCAAGAAATAAACCATGCTCTTTGCTGAACTCACTCACCTCATCTTCATTCCTGCACAATGAACCCAGTACACAACACTGGTGACAAAAGTGGGATCCTGCTTCTCCATCAAAGCTGAAAGTCACTAGGGGAGAGGCAGCACACACCTGGTGGGAAAGCAAATTCCCCCCCATGGTCAGCTAGCTAAGCCACGCTAGCGACCACGCGCTCAGAGGACCAGTCCCTGGGCAACGGAGAGGCAGGAGCTGAAGATGCTGAGATCCACCCGCGAAGACCAGCAGAATGCCCAAGGTCGGAAGGCTGCAAGAATTCGACATCAAGCAACCAGAAGGATGGCCCTCGTACCTGTCCCAGGTTGAGAATTACCTTCGGGCGAACCAGGTCGCAGAAGATGGACTGAAGGCCACCATGCTGCTTTGTGTGTGCAGCCAAGCAACATTCAATCTGGCCGAAAAGCTGTTTGCACCCACGCCATTGGAATCCGTCTCCTATGCCAAACTGAAGAAGAAGCTCGGAGAACACTTCCAACCAAAGATGTTGGTGATTGCATGGCGCTACACCTTCGAACAACGAATACAGCAGCCGGGAGAGACCACATCTGAGTACATTGCGGCCTTGAGGTAGGCTGCATGCCTGTGTCGATTTTCAGACGTCAAAGAGCATCTTCGAGACCGGCTCATCTGTGGCCTCTGCAACAGAGAGCTGCAGCAGAAACTTTTTGCAAGAGAAGTCCTGTCGTTCACCGATGCCCAGAATGATGTCATGGTGGACGAAGCCGCTGGTGGAGCCGTCCAAACAATCTGGCCCGCCAGAATGACACTACGTGAAGAAGCCATCCACCACAAGGACGCAAAACTCACCAAGGACTCCAAAGAAGACACCAAAGTCAACAAGTTGCACAGACAATCCAAACAACAGCCCCGCAGCAGCAAGCAGCAAGAGACTTCTTACAAGGCAGATCTCTTGCCTAGATGTACAGGTTGTGGCAGCTGCCACCAACACTCAGACTGCAGGTTCCGGATGGCCACATGCCAGGCCTGCGGAAAAACCAGCCACATCGCATCCGTTTGCAGAGGTTGCCAGAGGGACCAGCCATCGAATCACCAGTTGGAAGATCCGACCAGGAGAGGTACCGGGGCCCTGGGGCCATTCAGCTTGGGTTTTTGCTCAAGCCGTAGAAGTGTCTGCCGTACCAGGGCCCGATGCCCCCTTAAACCCAAAGATAGACTCCAGGTAGAGCTACAAGGGGTCCCCTGTAAGATGGAGCTGGACACAGGCTCCGCTGTTTCCATTACTTCTCTGGACACATTTAATTCTGTGTGCAGTCGCAGTAGTAGATGGGCCAAGCTGAGGCCCTCTGACATACTTTTAACAGATTTCCAGAATGCAAAAGTTGTAGTCAAGGGTGAAGCCACCTTGGCCATTAAATTTAAAGGGCTTTCAGGGTACCTGGATGTTTTCATAGTAGGGGTCCAGAGAACGAGCCTAATTGGGCTCGATTGGTTTGATGCACTAGGCATCCAAGTAACCGGAATCAACCGGACACAAGTAGCAAGTCTAGCGACAGTTTGCGAGGAATTCGCAGATGTTTTTGATTCAGCCCTAGGAACTTACAAAGGCCCGCCTATAGCATTCAAACTTGACCCAAATGTAGCTCCCATCAGGATCAAGCCTCGCAGGGTCCCCTTTGCCCTCAAGCACAAAATAGATACGGAACTAGACAAGCTTGTTAAACAGGGTGTTTTGCAAACTGTAGATGGTGGAGAGTGGGAAACCCCCATTGTAATACCCCTAAGGCCAATGGGGAAGTCAGAATCTGTGCAGACTATAAATGCACAATTAACAAGGCCCTTAAACAACATGCTTACCCAGTCCCAATAGTGAGCCACATCCTGGCATCCTTGCAGGGTGGCACCACTTTTTGCGAAGTTAGATTTGGTGCAGGCCTATCAGCAACTACCTGTTGATGAGGCCACGGCCATAGCACAAACAATTGTGACCCACAGGGGGGCATTCAGGTTTAAGTGCCTGCAATTTGGGGTCAGTGTAGCCCCGGGCATTTGGAGCGCACACTAAAGGGCATCCCGGGGGTTTGCCCTTATTTTGATGATGTGCTCATTGCCGGAGAATCCACAGAGGTGTTAGCAAGGAGGCTCAGAGCCGTCCTGCAAAGGCTGCGTGAAGCAGGCCTCAAACTAAAGAAGAGCAAGTGCAGTATTGGGGTTCCCTCAACCAAATTTCTGGGATTTCGTATTGATGGCATCCACCCAGCTGAGTCCAAAGTGAAGGCCATTCAAATGAGCCCTAAAAACAAAGGAGAGCTGCAAGCATTCTAGGGCCTCCTCAACTTCTACCACGCGTTCCTGCCTAATAAGGTCGCAGTGGCAGAGCCACTTCACAGGCTCTTAGATAAAAAAGCTTCTTGGAGGTGGAACAGCATCCATGAAAAAGTTTTCAAGACCTGAAGACACTCAGTCAATTCCACTATCACACATTTCAGGGAGTCTAAACCAGTTTGCTTAGCATGTGACACATCCCCATATGGGGTGGGTGCAGTTTTGAGCCACTTAGAGAAAGATGGGACCCAAGTTCCCATTGCATTTTACTCGAGGACACTGTCCTCTGCTGAGCGTAATTATGCTCAAATTGACAAAGAGGCATTGGCCATTGTAGCTGGAGTTAAAAAATTCCATGACTATTTATATGGCAGGGACTTCACAGTCTTCACAGACCACAAACCGCTGTTGGGATTATTCACCACAGACAAACAGACACCCCAGATTTTGTCCCCTAGAATGCTGAAATGGTCTATTTTTTATCAGCTTACACATTTAAGCTGATTCACAAACCCGGCAAAAGAAATGGGCCATGCAGATGGCCTAAGCAGGTTTCCACTGCCACAAATCGAACCAGATCCAGATCCAGCGGCCTGCATATTGTCCATTCAGGACTTGCTAGAATTTCCCGTACACACTGGGGACATAGCTGCAGAAACAGCAGCTGATAAAACACTAAGTAGAGTGCTTTATTGGGTGCACACAGGATGGTTGGATAAAACCCCAGGCCCTGAATTTCAGAGTTATATTACTAGAAGACATGAGCTATCAGCTCACAAGGGTTGTATCCTATGGGGGAACAGAGTAATAGTTCCCACATCACTAAGAGACAGAGTTTTGCAATCACTGCATAAAGGCCATCTAGGTATTGTCCATATGAAAGCTCTAGCTAGAAGCTACTTATGGTGGCCAGGGTTAGACAAGGCCATTGAGGCCCAGGTGTATGGATGCTACACATGCCAACAATTAAGGCCTGAAATGCCGCACACTCCAGTTCACAGGCGAGAGGAGACTCACACTCCCTGGTCACATAGATTTTGCTGGGCCCTTCCAGGGCCAGCTCTTCCTTATAGTGGTCGACAGCCACTCTGAATGGCTTGAAGTAATACCAGTCTCAAACATGACTACTGGTAGGACCATCCAGGTGCTTAGGAAACTCTTTGCCACACGTAGGCTGCCAGACATTGTAGTATCTGACAATGGAGTCCAATTTACAGCGGTAGAATTTCAGGAATTCCTGAGAGCAAACCTCATCAGGCATGCAACATCGGCCCCATTTCACCCTTCTTCTAATGGTCAAGCTGAATGGATAGTCTGGACCACAGAAGAGTCACTGGGGACTGGCATCACAGATTGGCAGATTTTTCACTTTGCCAGCATTCCATGCCCTGCACGGCTACAGGGAAAAGCCCAGCAGAGCTGCGCTGGGGGAGGCGACTGATCACTAAACTGGACAGGTTGCATCCAGATAGCGTGGCAGCATAAGCTTCACACCCAAAAACCCCAAGGGGGCTGCAAGTGGGCAATGGGGTGTGGGCCAGGAACTATGGGCATGGGAATTTGTGGGTGCCTGGAAAAATTATTAAAACATCAGGCCCCCTCTCGTACAAAGTGGGGCTGGAGGGCGGGTGAATTGTCCAGCGCCACATTGACCAACTCAGGAAGCGTTTTCCAGAACAGCCACAAAGCGAGGACTTCATCATAAGTCCTTACCCATGCCCACAAACTGGCAGCCAAACCGGCCCATACATTGACTCTGAAGGCTCACACAGCCAAAGCAATGAGGAGTTGGCCATAGAGGAGGGGAGTCCAGAAATGCAACATGGGTCCCCTGATGGAGAAAGCCAACCAGACTCTTACAGCCGCTGTGCTAACTCTGTTGAACAAACTGACTCTGGGGTAGGCCAACCTGGAAAGGCCAGCCAGAGAGCACCCAACCATCCTGAACCAATTGAACTAAGAGACACTCGCCTACCCAGCCCAGCGGGCAAGCTGGTAGGCCAGGAAGTGCCTGGGGCCCCCAGGCATTCCACAAGGGCACGCAAACTGCCTGCTTATCTGCAAGACTATGTGCTGAAATAATAAATCTGTAATGTTGTTTGTACCTTGTGTTAACTGCTGACCTACCAGAATGTATCAAACAATGGAGCTATAATGTTAAGTAGTTTATTGTGCTGCTAAGTGGAACCTATTCACACCAGTGTCAAATCTTTGTAAATTGCATTACTGTAATTATTTTCTGTTGTTGCTGTAATGTTGTTCGTTCTAAGGGGAAGGGGTGTAATATATTGGGCTTGTTTTGTAACACAATGTGGTAACGGCTGGAAGGCTGTTTGAGCAGGGAGCTAGCTAACAGCTCCCAGTGCCTCAGACAACCTGTCTCCAGCAATGCTATTGGTTGCCCCTAGGGCGGCAATAGATTGCTTCAAACATATTGGCCGCCGCCTAGGGGACATGGTAAAAATTGCTGCATCTCCAGCCCAGTTCTCTAGTTCAGATCCTGCAAGAAATAAACCATGCTCTTTGCTGAACTCACTCGCCTCGTCTTCATTCCTGTGCAATAAACCCAGTACACAACAGAAACCTTTACCAGTTTGGGTTTAAATAGTTATGGATAACAAGCCATTTTATGCCTGTTCTAACAAATTCAGAATTTCATTTATTTTTTTCACCTGCTGCTGAAAATTTGGAATTAGCAGAAACAGCATTTTGATATCTAAACTGACATCTAGATCAAGAAGACTGACATATATGATGACATATATGCTGTATATATTTATTTTTGTACTACATTATAATTGTTTTTAATTATAGATTGCAACTTGCTTGAGATGAGCCTCTAGAGGAATTAATTAATTATAAATAAGATTTGCTATCATCAAAGTAAAAGTAAAATATCTAAGACAGTGGTTTCCAACCTTCTCTATACCCTGCACCACTAGAACGCTTCTGATATATTCTCGCACCCCTTACAAAAGTTTGAAATAATAGCAACAAATTATGCATATACACTATAATTTTGAAACTTGTAAACAAGTTTTTGCACCCCATGGAATATCATCTTGCACCCCCAGTTGGGAACCCCTGACTTAAGAGAATTTCTCACAATTTGATAAGTTTTCTGCAGAGTTAAACATACAAATAGCATGACTCGATACAGATTCCAAAAGCCTAAAGACCATGCAGCATTAAAAAATCTCCTAAACAAGTTTCACTTTTACAAAACACAGGTAAACTGGAATATAAAAGATAGAACTTTATGATTCTCAAGCCTCAGATATCTCCCAAATCTGCCATTCTCTTACTCTACGGAGCAACAGCAGGCAGATTTTTTTTAAAAATGGGAAAACCCAAGAACTCTTTGTTCCTTATCCAGATAAACTGCCCTCTTTAACCACAGAGAAAAGGTGGAAATCTGGAGAATCTCAGCCCCGTCTACTAATATATTGTGGCCTCTGTATGCTGAGTGTTGTGACATTAGCATTTGGCTTCAATTAGCTTCTTAGCATTTAAACCTGACATAGAGAGTTTGATACGTAGACAAATTATTAAATCCATACTTTCTTTTTGGAAAAATAATTACATTTCTTTCCAGTCTTTGGGAAAGCAGTAAGCAGTTGCAAAATTGTAAAATTCATTTCACACTCGCTTGCTTCTAATGGCTGTTCCTGACTATGGGGTAAGAGAGCTGGAGGAACGATTGTAAATTCAATGATCCAGATCTACCAAGACTTTGCCACAAGGAGCCTTTTAGGCTTCTTTGGACTTTCTAGCTACAGCAGTGTTTCTCAGACCGGGCAACTTTAAGATGTATGGACTTCAATTCTTTGGCTGGGGAATTCTACCAGTTGAAGTCCACACGTTTTAAAGTTGCCAAGTCTGGATTGAGCCAGAGTTTTAAGCAGATAGAGATTAGGTGTTAAAATAAAATGGCACGAAACTAATTGCTGATTTTTTTGTAAAATCAGAAACACTTGGATTAAGAAAAGGCTTCTTTTATTTTACTAAAATATCAGTTCTGATTGTGGGTCATATATATAATCCTACTTGTATGGACCTTTCTTATTATTACCCTAATACTCTAAATCATCCTTGCTGCACAAAATGTGATAGGTAATTTTAAAGGAGACGCTTGTGGGAGTGCAATGATTCTAAGTTGATGATGCATTTAACTCTGCCCCTCCCCCCCGCCAGCTCTGCCTGCTTTTTATGTTTATATCTGCAGATATAAACATAATTTTCTGGACTGTGCTGCTTCTATTTATATTATTGAGCCACAATGAACTCTACAATTTTGTATAAATGTGATTATGGAATCGGGGTTTTTTTCATAACAGGGTGGGTGGTATCTAAATCCCAAGGAAGAATATTTAGTATGATCAAGCTCTATGCATTTAAATAAACATTGTATATTTGAAACTTTTAAACATCCTTCACCAGACAAATCAGAATTGTAATTTATGACAGTTGTGCATATTGTATGATAATAACAGAAACCCCCTTCCCCCAACAAGCCAGAAAGCCCCTCCCAAAGCAGTCCCCACAAATCCTCAAAGTGCCTTTAAAGCCCTGCATGGTCTGGGGCAAGACTATTTGAGGGATCATCTTTTCCCAGTTACATCTACACAACCCAATAGAGCAGTCAATCAGTATGTGCTACAGGTCCCCTCTCTTAAGGAGTTTCATCTAATGGGACCAGGTAGAACGGCCTTCTTCATGGTGGCTCCTTCCCTGTAGAACATCATGCTTGAAGAAATAAAATCAACCTCCATCTTAATGCTCTTTCGAAAGGCCCTGAAGACATGGTTTTGCCAGTAGCACTAGAGATGTAAGGGTGATATGGAGCCCATCAAATGGTTGGTTCGATTGATGTCACTGGGGGGGGGATATTAGGTTTAGTATTAAGGTTTTATTTATGTAAGCCAACCAAAGTCATCATGAGTTGGGACGGCATATAAATATTTTTAATAACAACATGTAAACATGACTTCAACAATTTTATGCATATGTTTGTGAGATTTCTGATTCTTGGGATAAGATATCAGAAATCACATGAAATTTCAGCCAGGTCTAAAAAAGGTATATTTTAATAAATCCATCCAGGTTTAGACAATAAAATCAAACTTGCAATCCAAAGTGGAAAAAGCTGACCATGCTCCATGGTATTAGAATGAGGAAGGGGTCCTTCCTTGAAGAAGGCACCATCAAGACAGAGACTTTAAATTGTCATATTTTGCTGTCAAGTCCAACAGTCTGTTTTTGAATATCTAAAACTACGGGCATGTGTTTACTCAGATATCACACTTCAGAAAGGAGTGTGTACAAGTGCAAATGCAGGAACTGCCCTCAATGGTTATTTTGCAATGTATATGCAAACATAACGGCTTCATTCCAAATCTTTGACTCTGGTTTTTCCTTCTTTTTCTTTTATCCCTTTCCCATCTTTCTGTTTTGTTTTGATGCAGTGTCATTTAGATTGTAAACCTCAGGGCAGAAATGCCTTGTTTTCATTAACTGAGCCTAAGTCACTCTGTGAAGGTTTTTTTTTTCAACTTTAGAGCAGGGTGTAAATACTTTTGATAGTAGATAAACACAGTCTCAATTTTAAGGCAATTCGTGCTATTTGCTCTAAGAACAATCTTCTCTGTTTCACTGTTGTTAAATTACACAGTGTATCAGATATCACAGGCAGAAAAGTAACATAAATCTTTAATTTCAAATAATAGGGAAAGGCCAAATATATGCTGTCAGATGAATGAATATTATTGTAACGGCCACTGGAGTAAGGTCACGGAGACACAAATTCAATTGCATTTGGGCCAAAGAAGTTCATTGGGTGACACTGGGTCAGCACAATCATTCAGTTCAACCTCTCTCCCAGGACTGCTGTGGAGAAAATTGAGGGAAGAAGGGTTATGATGCAGCCTTGAGCTTATATTTATTTCTAATAAATATAGGCATTGCAATTTCCATATTTATGAAAACCACAATGGGAAAAATATCCCCAAAATGTCAAACAGAAAAGATCCCGGGTATCATACTGATGGCAATTCATTTCTAATCTTTGAATGACCTCACTCAATTCTGATAGCTTTTTTTTAATATTACAGATGTTGAACCATAAAAGAGAAGAAGGGTATTGCTGGAGAAAGATACAGTTTAAAAGGGATATGCAATAATAAAAATAGATTTTTACTCTGCATGTAACACTATCGTCAAACCCTACTAAAATAACAAAGTGATCATAGATTTTCTAAGAGGCCATTGTGATGTATCAAGCAGATACCATAGGCAGAGAAAATAACTGACAGGTTAGTATAATTAAGTTCTTTTGCTATTACTGAATAAAAGAGTAGGACATGTCACCTATAGCAATAGCTGTCTCTTCAGCATTACAAATACTTATCATGTGACCATATGCTTTGTTATTCTTAATAATTTTCTTTTTAAAATAGTTTTTCTTCATATTGTATCCTTCATATGCTTAAACAATGCAACGACACTATTTATTTCAGGTAACTTTTATCTGAACCATTGTATTACTTTTCCATAATAAAACAGTTATTCAGTATGTTTATGAGAAGCTGAAAATATGCAGGTATTATAGAATGTAATGCAATGTTCTGCAGATTAGGAACAGGTCAGGAAGGTGCCTACATGACCAGACCTGATTTTTTTTTTTACTATCCAAATCACACAGCCATTAAGTAAATCTATCCTCCCCGATTCATGTTTTTTCTCCCTAGAAACCAGCAAAAGAAAATGTCACAAATTGCATCACATGACCACAGAACACTGCAACCAGTTGTAAATACTAGTCCGTCGCCATGCGCCTAAAATGTGGTCATGTGATGAGTGGCAGGGGGAAGTTGTTTCACAACAACCAGAAGTGTTTTATGGGCTACTAAACAATCGGTGATAAGTCTTCAAGGTAGATTTAACTGTTTTTACTTTGCTTCATTCATGGAATTTTACAGACAATTCAACATGCTCTTTCTAAGTTTTCCATTGTTTTTCTATTTCCTACTTAAACATCCATAAAAGAGATGAGAGGGAAATCTGTGTGATATTTTTTTTTAATATTGGTGCTTCATGAATCATCCTTGGACTGAGAGTTGCAAGTACCGGTACATATATATAACCAATGTGTTTTGCAGGTATGGGAAATAAATAGTTACATTCAAGGGAAAAAATATTCTATGTTATCCAACAACTATTTAGTAAGATGACCTTCCTTATCATCATCCATACTTCCCAAATTTGATGCTCTTCTGATCACTATCTACTGTATAACCCTACCATCAAACATAAGAGTATATAGGCCACAATAATTTATGACACAGTTATTTTGGGATTAGGCTTTAAAATTTAGTTGTTTGTTTAAAAGACTGAAATGACTATCCCTCTGGAAATAATCAACTAAACCTTAAACAAGTAGTCTCCTTCAACTTGGCTTCAATGATACAGTTTTGCAGTTTTCTGGACAACAGTAAGAAAATGACTAGCAGACAATTTCTACATTTATTGCTCATTGGACACCCTGTGTGGGTTTTTATGTAAAACAGGAAAAAAAACTTATTTATGATTTTATTGATCTAATCTAGGATAGATATAGAAAGATTATGTAGAGAAATAAATAAATTTATAATTGTACCTATAACTGCTATAGAGAAGATCCAAAGCCACTTCTATGTTTTTTCTTTATTTCTATTTTTTTTATTTTTTCTTTCTTGCACTTTTAGCTGTATTTGATTTCTTTCTCTTTTTTCCTCCTTATTCTATATCAGTTTGCATTAGTTTATATAGTTGTGTTTGTGTATTAAAATTATACATGTAAAAAAGGAAGTTATTTGTCATTAGTTCTTTCCAGCATTGTTAAGAGAAAAGCTATGATAACAGGACATATAATAGTATGATATAATAGTGATGCAATGAGGGAATTGTAGAAAAAAAAGTCTTGATTCTTATTTTATCAATTATATTGTAAACATTTCCATGAATGTCCCCTTAGAATCATCAACAACATTTTTCCTGTTTATAAGTAGACAAGCTGGTTATCTAATCCCATTTTAAAGTTAAGAAAAGGAAGCTTTTGACTTACTCCTTGTAAATGCCCATTTAATAGTGAATGCTGCTTGGCATTCCGCCTAGATCAAGCCACAATATGGATGATCCTTAACTGAGTCAAACAACATCAGTTCCAGATGAAAGAAAGAGAAAAAAGAAAAGTCCTAAAGAAATTTTATTTGGAAAGAAACACATCAGTGATGGTAAACTACATACAGTTACCTTTAAATCCTATAGAAGAACAAATGGCTTTTTAAAGAAAAGACCCTGAACATTTGTTTGTTGGTTCAAAACCAATCTCAGCATCTTAGTGTGAACATATGCCATTCCGTCACATCATCAGTATCCATATACCGCAGCTGCTACTTTTCAGGGTTGGGTTTCCAACGTTTGATTGCTGACCAATCAACAGGTTGTGTAACTTAGCATAGAAACAGTCTCCCATTCACGGAGTAGTGAAGTAATTTCCTTACTCTCTTCTTCTAGCACAGCAAGCAAACAGTGAAACCTAGGATATTTCATACTGAGGTGAAATGAATCTTTGCTACAAAACTAAAGCAACGTTCTACAACACCTAAAAGGCTGGAACATTCAAGCAACAGAAATGGCAGTGGTAAGCCCCAAACCATTCATTAAAACAGAACGTGTGTATCAGGTCACTATCAGACTTCAAGGATCTGTATTCAACTGCTTGAATCAATTTTGGGGCTCTCTTCTGAGCACCCTTTCTATCAACCAGGAAGTGACATTTGTTCCGAGATGAAGATTCATGCATCTGATGAAATATATTATCATCTTGATGCCTTTCAGGTATTTTGGATTTCAACATTATCAACACCCAAGCCACACAGTTAATGAAAGCAACTGTGGGAATTGTTATCCAGGATACTATGAAAGCACCTGATTTCTGCTCTAATACATTAAAGATTGCACAAACATCAATTGTTACTGTAGGTTCTGCCTGTTACACAACACAGAACTGGGTATACCGTATAAGATTAAAAAAACATTGGTCTCCTATGATGCTAAGACTCTCCAAATATGATCTTTCGGCTGTTCTGCTGGATATTGTGTGGGAGCCTGAAATTATGTTTCAAATGCCACCCTTGGAAGGTTAACCAGGAAAGTTTTAATAGAGAATTTTCCCTTTATCTTCCTACTTAACTCCCAATTATTCTTCCTCTTTTTCATTTAACTCCCAATCTCTTCCATTTATATTTTAGTGAACCTCTTGTGACAGGTTTTTCTAGTCATTATTTTTGTTCCAGTATCAACACTCAAGTTTTGTTATTTAATTAACAATCAAGACAGCAGGTAGGATTATTCTAACCACAATATAACCCCCCCCAAAAAAAAATCTTCTCAAGGACTCTTGCAAATACTCCCTTATACTCTATATTACTAAACAGTATGCAAACAAGCAAGTATTTCTAAATGCACTTTTTAAATTAATTCAAATAAAATAATACTTAAAGAAGTGCATTTTCTAATTTTCAGAGCATTAAAATTCAAACAATTTCTCCAGCCACCACAGTTGTTTGACTTGACTTCAGGCATGATGGTTAACTTACTACACTTGTTACAAATATTCATAAGAAACGGATAATGAAAGATATGGCTCATTATTTATTTAAATAGCCCATTGGTAAAAAAAATGAGCAAAACAAGTTTCTTCCCATCAACCTGCTTAAAAGTGCATGAACCCAGTTTGCAAAAATTGATTCCTTAATGTTTTGCTAGCAAGTTATAATAACAGAAGAGGCTGCTACTTTGGTTCTGGTAAATATATGAACACTTTAGAAAGTATTTGAAGAAATATTTAGAATCTTGTACTATTACTCTTTTCAAGTTTGTTTGTCTAACTATAAGAAATTCATACACATGGAACCTGTAGAAAGAATGTTGAATTGGTTGCCAAACATTAGCTTGAGATCCTGCATTTCTCTTATAACCTCCCAATGTATGGTTGAAATATGTAGATAAATTGTATCTGTGCACAGAAAAACAAATCCACAGCACACAAACAGCTGAATTCAAAGCTTCACGATAAATAATTTTAACTTAACTGGTATATACACTCTGTACTATGAACTCTTCCGTTATAACTTTATTTTTTTCTATCCGAACCCATTTTCTTATATTGTAGGATCAAAGAACACCAAGACCTTTGTTATGAAACAACTAGTGCTGAACACTTGATTTGGGTTTCACAAAAAAATAAGCAATTGAATTTAACACAGGGAACTAACCACAGATTAGTGGTTAGAATACCACCTTTGTGTTCAATTTGGAAATATGAAATCCTGAACTACCGTATTTTCCGGCGTATAAGACGACTGGGCATATAAGACGCCCCCCAACTTTTGAGATGATTTTCATGGGTTAAAGTCTTATACACCAGAAAATACTGGTATGTAGGAAGTCAGGGCTGCTTCTCAATTAGGTGAAGGTTTATCAAGAGCTTTTTGCCTCGAGATCAGCTTTACTCTGCCTCGCCTAAACCTCGTCTCCTCTCGCGTTGGCACCCCTTCTACTTCAGCCACACGCGCTGGCTGTTTCGGCCAGGAGCGACGATGCATTGTGGCCCAACACTTCGGGGAGGCACCAGGTCTGAAAGAAGGCGGTTCTTTCCATAGGTTAGTTAATGAACAGGGCGGTGGAGGAGTGGGGGGGGAAGAAACGGGCTCAGCCCTGCGCCACAAGTTTAAGATTCACACACACACCCTTCCCAAGGCCACCTTCTACTTCAAGGCGGAGGGGCAACCCCGGGCTGCTGAAGCCCCAGTGCCAGCTTTCTGCTGCAGTCTGCCTGTCGCAATTCCCAAGCTGCGCCTTCCCGGGCGAGTGTTGCTGTAGGTTTACCGCGGCACCACACCCTGAAATCAAACTCCCAAGGTCAGGTGAAGCTTAGCTCTCCACGAACATGTCAGGTCGGCCTCCCCCTGGCTTCCCACGCTCCCTTGAGCTCTCGTGCTCGCGGAGCGCCAGCGGCTCGGCACACGCTTAACTCCCGCTCCCTTCCCAAAAAAAAGGGCTGCTGCCATAGGACGCCGGTAAGCTGGAGCCTCACCCTTGGTTGGGCTGGTCGGTTTATTTATGAGGAGGTCGTCTTTCGCCATTCTCGAGCGCTGGATTTGTCCATTTACACTAACGTCTCTGCTCCCGAGGATTTACTATTTTCCGGCTTATAAGGCGACTGGGCGTATAAGACGACCCCCAACTTTTGAGAAGATTTTCATGCGTTAAAAAGTCGTCTTATACGCCGGAAAATACAGTACTTTGGTTGCATTTGCTCCTAATGGGCTTTAGTTTAGTGCTACACTTGTTTTACACAGATATTAATTTTAACAACTGGTTCTATTATTGCTTATAACAACAGAAGCAATATATAATAAATCAACTAAGGTCTTTACTAGACTTGACTTGATAAATAAAAAGCCCACCAAGTCCAGGATTCTTTTCCTGCAATACCAACAAATGACCTGAAAAACTCAGGACAGGATACAAATGGTAGAGCAAAATTCTGCCAATAAAAATTCTCTATCCAAACTACTTTGTGTCACTGTGTGATTCTACTGTTTATTATCACCGCAGATTTTCTTTTGTTTTTATTTGTATCCCACCTTTATTATTTTTACAAATAACTCAAGACGTCAAACTGTTCTAGGCTGTAATGTAGAACAATGGTATAGCAACTTAGAAAGAATCTAAATCAGACCATTGCAAACCTGAAACTGCTTTAAACTAAAAAAATAAAAACAGAATGAAAAAAGGTAACATTGGGATTAATATAACAAGCCTGCCAGACTTCATAGATGACCTTATAATTGTGTATATGGTGTTCATATTTGTATCTACTTTTAACCACTTTTGGAAGTGGAAATTAAGTGGAAATTAAGATATAAGAAATTGTCTCTAGAATTTTTTTTATGTGACAAAAATAATTTACTTAGTTTCTTACAGCACAGAATAATTACTGAATTACTTAGTGGGATGGTTCTAACAAGATTTCTCACTAATAAAAACACTTCACACTGTGGGGCAAAAAATAATTTAGGAAGCTGACTTCAAGGTCGTTGATATGGATGCCATGCATTTGTTTTTAGATGCGCTTTATTAAGCAAACAGAAGGTGTTAAAGCTTAAACCATATGCTTAACAATTTCACTGATATCAATGGAGCTCTAACGTGCTTCATTTTGCCTCGATGGAGTCTAGCCATGCTTAATTCAATCATTATATTCATCCTTCTCCATATACATATCAGGTAGGATTTTAATGTCCTGTAAAAATCTGTAAAGCCTGTAAATGCAGCTAAAAAATCCCCCGTGGTCTTCAAGTCAACTAAGTATTGAAAATAAAGACTCATTTAAAACCTAAGGACTGTGTTTAAGAGCCAGGCAATCATGGGAGATTTTTACTAAGGTGATGTCATTACAAGAAGAAGAAGAAGAAGAAGAAGAAGAAGAAGAAGAAGAAGAAGAAGAAGAAGAAGAAGAAGAAGAAGAAGAAGAAGAAGAAGAAGAAGAAGTTGGAAGGGACCTTGGAGGTCATCTAGTCCAACCCCCTGCTCAGGCAGGAAACCCTATACCATTTCAGACAAGAACTGAATGAGAATAATTTCTGTCCATGAATTCAGAATATCAAGCATTAAGGAAAAAGTATGCTTTTCTTCCCTCAGAAGGCTTCGGTTGGCAAAGAGATAAGGTAGAAAAAAATATTTGATAGAATTATGTGAAGCATATTAATGTAAGGAATGACAACAGCTTTCCTATGTGCTGAATACAGCTCTTCCTCTACAGCTTTTCTTCTCGAAATGCTTAAATAATTTCTTCCAGCCTCTAAACTACCCGCTTTCTTCTTACTTAAACCAAAAGTACCATGTCATTAACATGCAAACTCTGGACAAAGTTATTAGATTTATTTACAACTGCATTATTGTAAGAAAGTGATTCTACACCCATGCTTTTTTTCCATTTACGGGCAATTATTAAAAACAGTGAGTTATTGCATAACAAAGAAAAAACACAATATGGGGATTTCAATTTTAGGCTTTAATGTTACACATATATACTTGGGAATAAATTCCATTCAGTACAGTTTACTTTTAAATATATACAAATAGGATTGCACTGCTAGTGATGGACTAGGTTAGCTTTTAACAGTCTTAGGTCCAGGGAGCAGCAAAGAGGCAGCAAAAGATCACATATCTGTGATGATGTAATCACTCAAATGTCATAATTTATTTATTTGCATTAGCCCTGATGCAAGATCATATCAGCATATCTTGAGTTCCTTTGATATTATGTTTTGCTGCAGTGCTACTGCTAGTTTCTTAGAGATATATTGCTTTAATTTCAAGCCATTCCTTTATAGAGAAAGACGAATAGATCCTCTGACATTTTTTTTTCTTTTTACGATCCTGTAATCCAGGGGACCCCAACCCCCGGTCTATGGACTGGTACTGGGCTGCAGCATGCCAACAAACGGTCTGTACAAACAAGCAAAGCCCCATCCGTGGGATGCAGGCAGCACACAAAACCACACTCTCTCTGGTCCATGGAAAAACCTTTCTCCACAGAACCGGTCCCTGGTGCCCAAACGGTTGGGGACCTCTGCTGTAATCCCTTGCTTCAAGCTATGGTCAGGGCAACTGAATGGAGCTAAGGATTTACTGGCTGGATGCTCTTCCTAACACCTACGCAAAGTTCACAGCAGATATTGTCTCTTTGCGCCCTAATAGAGAAACATCTGTCACTACCTAGGATTGAACTGTCAACTTTCCGAGTGGGAACTGAGTATCTTCACCTCTAGGTCATTGTGCCACTCGAATATATCTGCTGACATTAAGAATATTTAAATTTATAATTGATCTGAGCAGGGCTGCTTTAATGTATCATCATTATCTATCATCATCATTTAATTATTTCATTGAATTTATATTCTGTCCATCTCTCAATGACAACCTGTTGTGGGATTTGGGCTAAGCCAATAGCTAAATATTACATTTTTGCTATAAACTAAGGACTGAATTCCAAATCTCAAGTTTCACTGATTCTTCCCAATGACCTTCTAAATAGTAGAAACCTGCTTTTCATAATTTCTATTTTTAAATGTTCAGTATATGTTACAACTAAGACACAAATCTGTGGAAATATGTGGAAATGTATTTTTGATGAAAGCTAAATACATGAGTGTATATTATAAACATTTAAATATTCTTTGAAACACTAAACGTTTCCAGATATGAAATCATTGTGAACTTGAAATAAAAATAATTCAGACTGAGTTGCTTACTTTTTAAAGCATGTTTTCAAACTTTTTAGGTTTTTTTTTAATAGAATACATCCTATTAGAAAAAAAATTAATCTGGATCATCTTACTGATTTTCATCTTTTCTTAACCTACTTCACAGATTTAATATGGGAATGACAAAATTCTCAAGTTGTCTTTTTAAAAATGAAAAGCTGTAGATAGAAATAGCTGTTGCTGAAATATTAAGCTGAGTTTAATGCTACATATGTTTTCTGACTATTAGAAGAATCAGCCAATTAATATCAAATCAGTCTGGGAAAGCTGTTGGAAGAATAAATGAAATACAAGGAGTAGCAATTAGGAAGATCACCTAAATCAGGGGTGGCTAACTTGCAATGTCACATGACATTTCATGACATATCGCAAAAATTTTTCCCATTGCTGGCAATGGGGTGGGCGCAGTTTTGCCATGACGTATCTGGCCCATGGGCCGGCAGTTTGATACCCCTGACCTATATAAACAAAAATAAATAGTATTATTCCAATTTCTACCCTTTTTCCTAAGAAGATCCGCAAAGGATTTCCATAAACATGACACCTACCAACAAACTGATGACCACTACTTGAATTGGGAGGGAAGTGGGGGTGGGCAGGAAAGGCATTCATTGTCCTGAAAGCAATAATCTCATTTGCATGCATGAGATGCTCAGACTAAACGGTTTTCCATTTTATCCTTAGCAATAGATAAATAAATAAATAACTTTGTGTTAAGTTTCAGGCAAGAAAAAAATAATAGTTGAGAGTCACATGAAATAAAGGTAAAAGGTAAAGGTTCCCCCACACATGTGTGCTAGTCGTTTCCAACTCTAGGGGCCGGTGCTCATCTCCGTTTCAAAGCCGAAGAGCCAGCACTTGTCCGAGGATGTCTCTGTGGTCATGTGGCCGGCATGACTAGATGCCAAAGGCGCAGGGAACACTGTTACCTTCCCACCGTAGTGGTCCCTATTTTTCTACTTGAATTTTTACATGCTTTCGAACTGCTAGGTTGGCAGAAGCTGGCTCAGTAACTCTGTTATGCGGCACTCGGGATTCGACCCGCCAAACTGCTGACCTTCTGATCGACAAGCTCAGCATCCTAACCAACTGAGCCACCACGTCCCTTCACATGAAATACAAATACATAATTAATTATTGCCACTGTTAATGTCTTTTAACTCATTATTTTTTTTTTCTAAAATCAATCCCAACCTTTCAATCTGCACCAGGATTTTCAAAATTTAAGCCAGGAGAGGGCAACTTGGAAACCACAGGCAACCTCTGACCTGCTCTTGACATTTGGCTGGCAAGGCTGGCATGCTATAAGGTGCATTAGGCCTCTATATATATATATATATAGTAAACCTAAAATAGATAGGTACAGATAATCCTCAAGTTATAACCGTAATGTAACCTGCCCATTACAGTCATGAGTCATAATGGTTGTAAAATACAATTTTATGGCTTTGTTTTTTGTGGCAATCGTTAAGATAATCACTGTAGTCATTAAGCAAATCTACAGTCACTAAGCAAACACTGCAGTCATTAAGCAAACCAGAAGTGCCAGTTTTCAGCAAAACTGTCATAAAACACAGTTACATTACCGCAAACAGCCTCAAATGCAGCCACATTCCAAGTGCCCAAAGTACAGTCATGTGGCCTCGGAGGGGCAGAGGGGGGTGTAACTGTTGGAACTTTGGCTCCAGGTCCTAAGTTCCCTTTTGGGGGTCAGTCGTAACTCTGAACAGTCACTAAGCTAAAATGAAAACTATCTATACCACGGGTCGGCAACCCGCAGCTCCGGAGCCTCATGCAGCTCTTTAAGCCAGCTCCTGCAGCTCCCAGTCCTCCTCCGCCGTTCTGGGAAAAAAGTGGGAGTAAAAAAGTCCCATTGAGAGAATGGGGCGGTGGAGGTTTGGAAAGCTGGTTCCTTTCAGGGCCGAAAGAAACGCGGAAGAAGGCAGCAGCTCTCCAAACGGGCGGCAGAGGTTTGGAGAGCTGCGTGCGCAGCTCTCCAAACCTCCACTGGCCTGTTTGGAGTGCTGCTGCTGCTGCCTTCGTCCATGTTTGACGAATGCAGCAGCTCTCCAAAAGAAGAGACAGAGGTTTGGAGAGCCGCAGAGGTTTGGAGGCCCCAGGGGGAGGGGCAGGGCGCTTAGGTGGCTCCGGCGGTGCCCAGACTGAAGGCGGCGCCACGACCAAGCGCCCATCGCCAGGGAGACCTGCCCCCGCCGCCATGCAGGTGCCTCCCAGCTTGGGGGAGCCACGCTGCAGGAGACGCTCGCAAAGCTTCCTTTGGCTGGGGAAGGGCCCGTTGCCTCCGAGGGGGGCCCTGCTGGGATCCTCTGAAAGGCCATTTCCTTCCTCGTCTTCGCACGGCCCTGCACGGTCGTCTCAGCCTACGAGTCCCCCCTTCCCCCGGTAAGCTGGCAGCACTGGGCAGCGACAGGCACGTGCAGCTCAGGATGCAGCGCGGGCGTCGGGGTGGTGCACGTTTTGCCTTGTTCTGCACATGCGCGTGCGTGCACGCATGCGCGCACACATTTTGCGGCTCCTACTTCTTTGTGTGTGTGACGGAACCGGTTCCAAGTGGCTCTTTTGCTGTTTCAGGTTGCTGACCCCTGATCTAGACAGACAGACAGAAAGGCAGATATCCCTAGGCATTTTGACAAGTTTTAAAGTAGAAACTGATGCTTTTGGCCTTCTCAAAGAAGTGTATGTACACGCTATTAAAATACAGTTTAATGTAACTTCTAAACTAGGTCTGGATCGGTTTTGGGAGGGACTTAAAATTGAGCAAACACCAACATTTTGAAGTACCCTCCAATCACCTCTTACACAGATATGCACTGGGAGGAAGTGGAGGCAACGTCTGGAGACTGGCAGCTATTATAACCAAGCAAGAGAACTTTTACTCAACTGCAAAAACTACGAACTGTGGGGAGTAGCAAAACCTAATTGGACTTCTAATTGGAGCTTTGCTTGGAGCCCAGAAGCAAATAGAAGAGGAATAACCACAGAGAAAGATCATCTTATCCCAAAAATGCTATTCTTGCTGCAAGAATATTTGGAAAAAGGAAAAGATTGTATGTCACTTTAAAAACTATTAACAGACTAATTATTATTTTGGGTGTTAAAGATATTTATGCGGCAACATCACCTTGTAAAATTGATCCAAAGCAATAGCCTGTTTTGGGGGAAAGGGCTTGCTAAAGTGTACAATTTTGTGTACAGTTTTGCTACACTGTGTAGTGTCCAGCCCTTGGAGAACAAAAGACCTTCACGAGGATGCAGATGAAAACTAAATTTGTAGCAGCATTTATTCTGTTCAAAGATATTAGCATCTGACCAGTAAAAATGAAGTTATTAAGCACATTTTCATATCATGAGTGAAACTTAGAAAAAATCATTATGACAAATGTATCCAAATTCATATCATACTCTAAGGAGCTTGATTTTTTTCTGTGTGCAGTTCCCTCTTTTTCCCCCCTATCTCTCTGACATGCTCTATCATCCCAGTTCTGGTAGGTTGATCAACTACAGACTCTTTTGCTGGAGATAAGAAGCTAATGGTAACTCATCATCATGACAACAGCCTTGAAACAATTTACTGTTGCGATGAAAAAGCAAGCACAGGTTGTTGCACAAATTCTTTCCCAGAAAGCACCATTTTCAGCATGCTTATCTTCTCACCTCATTTGCTGGATGAATGAACGTTGCCAATAATGCAAGCTAAAATGTCACCATGACACATCACCCATGCAAAAACTGTGAACATACCAATGAGAGAATCAATAGGTCAAATAATATGTCACTGATACATCGCACATTTTAACTCTTGTTTTTCCCCTTCCACATCCAAAACACGGCTTTGTGGAATTTCAAACACTACTGGAAATTCTGTTTAAAGTATCTGGTGCAAATTCAAATCAATACATGAAGTTCATCCTCTGCTTGTTGCTCATATGGCTCTGGAGTTAATGTTTCCATAATCTAATGGTAAATCTTTTTTGAAGGTAAGTGACGGCGACACTAGCTTTTGTCTTCTGTCAATCTTATATTCTTGTTTCCCAACCAACTCTAATGGCAGACTGCAGACATTTCATGGTCTCTTTAGTTAAGCTCTTTTCCCAATAAAAGGAGAATATTTGTAGCTCAGGGTTGAACCAAGGAATCCTTGGTGTTCTCTGAGCTTGGCTGTTTTCTTGCAGACATTTCATCACCCAAACTAAGTAACTTCAGCAGCACTGACGATGCTATCTAGTTTGGATAATGAAACAGCTTTGAGAAAACAAGCAAGCTTAGACAGCACCAAGGACCCTGGTTCTTTTCCCAGCTTGATAGCCTTTCCTTCATATAGAAATGCAACATTAGGCATAACTGCTGAAAAATATTCAGAGCACTTTTCAGAAGTGCCACTGAATTGGCTGCTATCCTCACTGGGTCTTCACTCAGAATTATATTGTTGGCTATTGCTACTTGAAGGTCACATTGAGAAAATAATGTGTGCAGCAAACAGATTTCCAGCATTTGGGATATTGATTTCTCATTTGATATACCCAAATATTAGCCTATTTTAATTGCTTTAGCCTTACCTCCCTCTGAGCCACCATCCAGATAAGTATTAATTGCTTAATTTTTAATTGAGCAGCCTTTTTTCCCCTTTAAGATAAAATAGCTAGGATTTTTAAACTCTTGCAACTCAGAGTCTGATTTGATTTTAACAAGATGATTTTCCATCTAGTAATATACATCAGTCTTATTTCAAATTGAAAACAAAATAAAAATATCCTTTTAAGTGTAAGACTTTAAATTGCTGCATATATGTTTGCACCTCTCCTACTTTCACATTTGCTCTCAAACATAAGACATGACATGACATACATACATACATACAGGGCTTTTTTTCTCATAGAATGCTCAGAACGGAGTTCCGGCACCTTTTTTGGATGGAACCTTATAGGGTAGGCAAGGCAGGTTGTATGACATGTGTGAGTTCCGGCACCTTTTTGTTTTACAAAAAAAGCACTGCATACATATATATATAAATTTATGTTATCTTGAAGCAAGGACATCTAGATAATTTTATCATATTGCTAGATGCATTTTATTAAATGGCTTCAGACTGTCTATTGTTAGCTGCGCTTACAAACTTTTATTTGTCATCCTAAAAATGATGTATGAATGGATTCCCTAGAGCAGGTGTTCTCCATTTTTATACCTTAAATCCCACCAATTATACTATTATTGTATTGATTATTCATGGTAAGTTTCAAAGTTTTATAAGGCTCATCAATTTAATCTTCCTCCATCTAGAAGGAGCCCCTCCAGTGTATTTATTTATATTACAGGTTGATAACCACTTCCCTAAAAAGTGTACTTTTCCAATCTTCAGCTTTTTAATTGATTTTATGAAAACACTGAGAGAGTATTCATTTATATTGTAATATTTTAACAGTACTCTGCTATTTTAGTAATGCAATAATAGTTCACATTTTAGCATGCTTTAGTAATACTTTATAGCAGGGGTGTCAAACTCAATTTCATTGAGGGCCGCATCAGCATTGCAGTTGCCCTCAGCGGGCCAGGTGGGTATGGCCAGGGTGGGCATGGCCTACTGGGTGGGCGTGGCTAGAGTGTGTATGGCCTACTGGGTGGGCGTGGCCAGCTCTACATCATTCGCATCAAGGGTGCCTATGGGGGCCTGGGCAGGTGTGGGACAGATCTAAGGGTCTCTGGCAGAAGGAGGGTCTCTGGGCCAGGGCCAAGGCAGAGGGGGCCGTTCCCTCACTGTTTCCAGGGTGGCTTCGCGGGCCGCATGAAACCACTTCGCGGGCCGGATCCGGCCCCCGGGCCTTGTGTTTGACATGTCTGCTTTATAGGGACGCGGTGGCTCAGTGGGTTAGGACGCTGAGCTTGTTGATCAGAAGGTCGGCAGTTTGGCGGGTCGAATCCCAAGTGCTGTGTAACAGAGTGAGTGCCTGTTACTCGTCCCAGCTTCTGCCAACCTAGCAGTTCGAAAGCATGTAAAAATGCAAGTAGAAAAATAGGGACCACTACGGTGGGAAGGTAACAGCGTTCTGTGTGTCTTTGGTGTCTAGTCATGCCGGCCACATGACCACGGAGATGTCCTTGGACAAACGCTGGCTCTTCGGCTTTGAAACGGAGATGAGCACCGGCCCCTAGAGTCGGAAACGACTAGCACGCATATGGGGGGGAACCCTTACCTTTTACCTTTATTTAGTAATACTTTATAACTGATATTAATATTTTAGTTATTAATGTTTTCTTAATATTTAATATGTATGATTGTTTAGCTTTTTATTTGCCTTTTTTGTACCAATTTAATAATTTATTTTTCTTAATCTCTCTTTATAAATCTTATATTGTATATTGTATATTATATTGTACAAAATGTTGTTGCTTATTATAATGAAGAATTTGTTTGTTTCTGATATTTTCTAAGAAAATAATATTGATGTGATATTCTTATTTATTATCTCTTAAAAGGTGAATATTTGCATTTAATCTTAAAAAAAGACATATATTTTTATTTTAAATATCCCATCAGAAGATGCAGCAAAACAAATGATAAAACTGATAATCTGTATTATATCCCTATTAGATAATTAAAGAGTTGACAACATAAAAAAGAATAACAAAACAAAGTACAGACACCTGTAACATAGAAATGAAATCATAGACATTATCTAGAAAGAACAATTAGAAATGCTAATAGTCCGAAACATTTCTAACATGTCAACAGGATTGCATATAATATTTACTACAGCACAACAGGTAGCAGGTGATTGTGCTAAAATATTT
Source organism: Vipera ursinii (assembly GCF_947247035.1). Lineage (NCBI taxonomy): Eukaryota > Metazoa > Chordata > Lepidosauria > Squamata > Viperidae > Vipera > Vipera ursinii. The sequence goes on along the minus strand of NC_139516.1, from coordinate 150,282,563 downwards.
TTTATTAATTAATGGGAATACTTTAAGAGTAAAACTTTAAGAGAAAATCTACTTACTGGGTATTGTACACAGGACAATATAGTATAAAGGTCACTGTAGGACCATATCAGCTACTGTAGGACCACAAAACAAGAAAACTCTATGGCAGACATGTCAAACTCGTGATGTCACGTCACGTCACGCAATGTATTGGGACAGTTTTGCCATTGCCGGCAATGGGGTGGGTGCGGCTTCTGGATGATGCGGCTGGCCCACAGCCGGCAGTTTGACACCCCTGCTCTATGGTGTGATGAGGAGAGATAAAATTAGTTAAGGATTTACTAAAGATTCTTCTCAAAAGAGAATTTTTTATATTTAAGATTCATTAGTGGTGCTTTTAAAAACTGAAGACAAAAGGAGCTTGTAATAAAGATTTTTTTCATACTTGACCACACAAGTATGTATTTTCATTACAAAAATGTGGTCCCAGAACATATTTTAAAACTGCTAAAATCCACTTCTGGATAAGTTCAACTGCAAAATATAAGGTTAAACAAGAACTGAAGAGGAGCTCCTAATCACAAAATATAGTTTTGTTTGACTATCTTATATCCATGTAGGTTTGGGCTTATAGCCACCTATTTAGCAACCATTCTAAGTTACAGCAGAGCTGGAAAAAAAGGATCTCACATTTACAGTATGTCTATTGCAGCATCCCCACAGTCGCGTAATCAAGATCCGGGCACTTGGCAACTGGCATGTATTTACAAAAGTTGCCATGTCCTGTGATCATGTGAACATTATCTGAGACTTTTCCAGCAGGCCTCTGACAAAGTTAATGGGTGGATTAAGATTTGCTTAATGATTATGTGATTTGCTTAACGGCTGTGGCAAAATATATTGCAAACTCGGGTGCAATCACACTGTAGTGACTCACTAACTACAGGGAGTGCAGAATTATTAGGCAAATGAGTATTTTGACCACATCATCCTCTTTATGCATGTTGTCTTACTCCAAGCTGTATAGGCTCGAAAGCCTACTACCAATTAAGCATATTAGGTGATGTGCATCTCTGTAATGAGAAGGGGTGTGGTCTAATGACATCAACACCCTGTATCAGGTGTGCATAATTATTAGGCAACTTCCTTTCCTTTGGCAAAATGGGTCAAAAGAAGGACTTGACAGGCTCAGAAAAGTCAAAAATAGTGAGATATCTTGCAGAGGGATGCAGCACTCTTAAAATTGCGAAGCTTCTGAAGCGTGATCATTGAACAATCAAGCGTTTCATTCAAAATAGTCAACAGGGTCGCAAGAAGCGTGTGGAGAAACCAAGGCGCAAAATAACTGCCCATGAACTGAGAAAAGTCAAGCGTGCAGCTGCCAAGATGCCACTTGCCACCAGTTTGGCCATATTTCAGAGCTGCAACATCACTGGAGTGCCCAAAAGCACAAGGTGTGCAATACTCAGAGACATGGCCAAGGTAAGAAAGGCTGAAAGACGACCACCACTGAACAAGACACACAAGCTGAAACGTCAAGACTGGGCCAAGAAATATCTCAAGACTGATTTTTCTAAGGTTTTATGGACTGATGAAATGAGAGTGAGTCTTGATGGGCCAGATGGATGGGCCCGTGGCTGGATTGGTAAAGGGCAGAGAGCTCCAGTCCGACTCAGACGCCAGCAAGGTGGAGGTGGAGTACTGGTTTGGGCTGGTATCATCAAAGATGAGCTTGTGGGGCCTTTTCGGGTTGAGGATGGAGTCAAGCTCAACTCCCAGTCCTACTGCCAGTTTCTGGAAGACACCTTCTTCAAGCAGTGGTACAGGAAGAAGTCTGCATCCTTCAAGAAAAACATGATTTTCATGCAGGACAATGCTCCATCACACGCGTCCAAGTACTCCACAGCGTGGCTGGCAAGAAAGGGTATAAAAGAAGGAAATCTAATGACATGGCCTCCTTGTTCACCTGATCTGAACCCCATTGAGAACCTGTGGTCCATCATCAAATGTGAGATTTACAAGGAGGGAAAACAGTACACCTCTCTGAACAGTGTCTGGGAGGCTGTGGTTGCTGCTGCACGCAATGTTGATGGTGAACAGATCAAAACACTGACAGAATCCATGGATGGCAGGCTTTTGAGTGTCCTTGCAAAGAAAGGTGGCTATATTGGTCACTGATTTGTTTTTGTTATGTTTTTGAATGTCAGAAATGTATATTTGTGAATGTTGAGATGTTATATTGGTTTCACTGGTAAAAATAAATAATTGAAATGGGTATATATTTGTTTTTTGTTAAGTTGCCTAATAATTATGCACAGTAATAGTCACCTGCACACACAGATATCCCCCTAAAATAGCTATAACTAAAAACAAACTAAAAACTACTTCCAAAAATATTCAGCTTTGATATTAATGAGTTTTTTGGGTTCATTGAGAACATGGTTGTTGTTCAATAATAAAATTAATCCTCAAAAATACAACTTGCCTAATAATTCTGCACTCCCTGTATTTTGCTTGGGGATGGAAGTTCCAATCCCAATTGTAAATCAAACGGCACATGTTAATATGCCAACATTGCATTCTGTTTTCTTTTTGCATAATGTAACTACTACTTGGAACTCTCCTCCATGTGGCTCAATTCTATCTGCATCAACTATGAGAAATTTCTTTGGCCTACAGCAAAAATGCCGAGCTGTGAAAAAACTGTTCACCAAAAAACCGTATTATGGCTGCCATGGAAAAAAAATGCAAGAATTGCCTTTTCCACAAACCTCCAGAAATGGCACAAATGAGATCTCAGAACTTGATTTGGTGCTTCAAAAAGCTGGATTTCCTTCTGTTCTCAAGCAGATAGTTTGCTGCATAAATAACAGCTCCCATAAATGTACATAAAACAACAGAACCCCACTTTGTGTGCTTCTCGCGCAAATGTACATAAAACAACAGAACCTCACTTTGTGTGCTTCGGCGCAACTATTTTTTTTCAGTGCACACAAAATAAGATGCAATAAAATCCATTTTGAAATTGCTGTAATAACCAAACCCTGCATTCTTGTGATATTTGATAGCAGGGTGTTGAAAATTGCCATAACCCCCAAGGACCCATCAATTTCTGACAGTTTTATAGGATTAGGAGGAAGGCTTCACAGCAGTAGGGTGGTAATTTAAAACTGGGCCTCCTTGTGGTGTTTACAGATGCAAGCAGATAAGAGCTCCTCCTTAAAGAAAAAATCTTACAAGCCCTTGAACTTAGTTGAAACATGTTCTGAGAACATTACACACATGTAACTGAGTATAGGTCAATTTTAAAGGAGGAACAAAAATAGATCCTCTTAGTTAAGCAAGGTTTGGGGTAAGTTATAAGTACTACAAATAAATAAAATAATTTTCTCCTCCCCAAAAGAACTGAGAGATAACCATAACATTTAAGTCTGTAAAGAACAATCTATCTTGTTTCCAATGCACATAAAAAGCTCTCGTAACAGTGAGGGATAACAGTGAATTTTCACTAGAATAATATTCATAATAATATGAATCAGAACAACTAAACTTAATTCTTTAAATGTATTTGAAACGACTAATGGCTTTTCCCTTCCGTTGGACAGCATATATCCATTTTATGTCTAACTTTTAACTACCATGTCCAAAGTGAGAAAGCATTTTTTTTCTATACAGAATTTAAGCTGCTTCTGCACTGAAGTTATGACACCCTATAGCTCCATCATATTATTTGTTGTGATCCTCTTACACTTCTGCTGTGGGAACTATACTGATTATCAGTACGGATCCAAATGCAATTCAGGATACTGGCTGCAAGTTTCCAAGCCTTCATGTAGGAGATGACCAGGCTGAGCCCGAGGAAGGGGTCAAGCACATCATCAGTTAAGAGTCCCTTCGTTACCACAAGAGATCTAAGTCCAGAATAACAGAGTTGGAAGAGACCTTGGAGATCTAGCACAGGGGTGTCAAACTCAATTTCATTGAGGGCCGCATCAGCATTGCGGTTGCCCTCAGGGGGGCGGGTGGGTGTGGCCTGGGTGGGCATGGCCTATTGGGTGGGCGTGACAAGACTGTGTATGGCCTACTGGGTGGGCGTGGCCATCTCTACATCGTTCGCATCAAGGGTGCCTATGGGGGCCTGGGCAGGAGTGGGACAGATCTGAGGGTCTCTGACAGAAGGAGGGTCTCTGGGCCAGGGCCAAGGCAGTGGGGGCCGTTCCCTCACTGTTTCCAGGATGGCTTCGCGGGCCACATGAAACCACTTCGCGGGCCGGATGCAGCCCCCAGGCCTTGTGTTTGACATGTCTGTTCTAGCACGAAATAAACTTGTATTCATTTTTGACCTAACCCTGATTCCCAATTTCTTGCACCTGACACTATATGACTCAAAGCCTGGTTATCATAATAGTCATTTTCCCCAAAGGGAAACCCATCTTACCCAAACAATTACAGAATGCTTGTTAATGGTCCTCATCTATTGTGAGAAAGAGTAGAAGGTACCCAACAATAGTCATTCTCTGTAGCAACTCCCTTCCTTCCAACTAGCTTGCCCTGAAGGACAAGAATGTCTACCACTCTCACAGACTTCTGAAAGCAAGAGAAAACATTGCTCTTTCAGAAGGTATTCATTCATTCATTCATTCACCAGATTTATTTGCTGTCCATCTCGCGATTCAGGTGACTTGGAGTGGCTTACATAAAGTAAAACAAACATTCAGTGCTTATAAAATATGAAAAATGGATTAAAATTACAAAAACTAAATTTAAAAAACCAAGAGTTTGAAATGTTGTGATGGGAGAGGTTACCAACCACCTCCAGCCAACAGCCTAAGGATTTACTTTTTTTAATCATTATTTCTTTCACATTGCATTCAATATGTACATTCTGTAAGTCAATATGTATGTCAGCAGTCCCCAACCTTTTTGGCACCAGAGAGGTTTCGTGGAAGACAATTTTTCCACAGACCGGGGCAGGAGGAGATGGTTTTGGTTTCATTCATTCGCCTGCCACTCATCTCCAGCTGTGTAGCCCGGGAATTGAGGACCCTGTTGTAAGTCACCTAGAATCTGTTTTGTTTCAGGCAGCAGATAAACCTCATTAATAGACAAACACATTCTGTTATACTATTCCCCCATCCTCATTTTACTCTCAAAACTGAAACTATATGGAGCCTGTAAGGTGCACACATCATATGGCAACTGAAGGTATCAGGATCAAGCTGGCCCTACTGGCACTTTTAGCTCTATCGATGTTTAGAAGAGCTTCTTGGAAGTTCAAACCATTGTCAGTGATGTCAACAAATAATAAAAACCCTGAGCCTTATTTATCATGTTGCATACTTCTTGCAACTAATATTTGTGAGGCGCAGATAACGAACTATTTCAGACATGTGAAGATTCACCTCTTCAGACTTTTTCTATATAAATATATGTATTATTTATTCTTGACCATAATAGCCTCTTTTAATGCTTTAAAACAAATAAGCATTTTTAAATTGGTTATATTTGTAGTATTGCAGAAGTATTTTTTTAATTCTCACACTATGTTGTGCATCACTACAACATAATGTGTAATTTATTAACTTTAAATAATAAAGGGCAAAACAGAAGAGCCTTGGTGGAGCAGTAGGCTAATGTAGCCTGGGAATTGAGGACCCTGTTGTAAGTCACCTAGAATCTGTTTCATTTCAGGCAGCAGATAAACCTCATCAATAGACAAGCACATTCTGTTATACTATTCCCCCATCCTCATTTTACTCTCAAAACTGAAACTATATGGAGCCTGTAAGGTGCACACATCATATGGCAACTGAAGGTATCAGGATCAAGCTGGCCCTACTGGCACTTTTAGCTCTATCGATGTTTAGAAGAGCTTCTTGGAAGTTCAAACCATTGTCAGTGATGTCAACAAATAATAAAAACCCTGAGCCTTATTTATCATGTTGCATACTTCTTGCAACTAATATTTGTGAGGTGCAGATAACGAACTATTTCAGACATGTGAAGATTCACCTCTTCAGACTTTTTCTATAAAAATATATGTATTATTTAATCTTGACCATAATAGCCTCTTTTAATGCTTTAAAACAAATAAGCATTTTTAAATTGGTTATATTTCTAGTATTGCAAAAGTATTTTTTTTAATTCTCACACTATGTTGTGCATCACTACAACATAATGTGTAATTTATTAACTTTAAATAATAAAGGGCAAAACAGAAGAGCCTTGGTGGAGCAGTAGGCTAATGCCTCCTTAAGTAACAGCAGCTGCCTGCAATTAGTGCAGGTTCGCATCCCACCAGGCTCAAGGTTGACTCAGCCTTCCATCCTTCCGAGGTAGGTAAAATGAGGACCCAGATTGTTGGGGGCAATTAAGCTGACTTTGTAATAATGCCGCTTGGGGGTGGGGCGAAAGCCCTAATAAGCAGGCATATACATAGAATGAAGGCTATTGCTAAGCACATTAGTTTGTGCTTAAAATTGTAAGCCACCCTGAGTCTTCGGAGAAGGGCGGGATATAAATGGGATTTTTAAAAAAAGATATTGTACTGCTGACCAAGCAAAGCAGAAAACCACACCCAGAATATTTATACATAATCTGGCCAAACCAAAAGCTTCACAATTTGTTTTCTGCCTGCAGTGACAGGTCTTCTACAGCAGGGGTGCCAAACTGGCAGCCCATGGGCCAGATGTGTCACACACAGGCCACGCCCACTCCGGCTCCACAAAGGCAAAAAACATTGCGATACATCACGATTCATCACGTGATGCAATTGAGTTTGACACCCGTGTTCTACAGCATTATCGTAGAAAGCAGACTTCTTCTAACTAAAGCCTACAACTCCCAGAATTCACAATGAATATATTGGGCCTGCAGCCAGAAAATTCTGAGAAGTGCCTTAGTGGAGGACTGCAATTAAGGATACTGACTGATTTCACTAGTCAGGATGAGAAATACTGAAATACTCCAATTCATTTCCTCATATACAATGTAGTGGGAGATACCCAACGGGACAGCTTCCTTCATAGCCTCCAGAACTGCTACTTAAGAGAAAGTTAAAACAAATCTGAGCAATTGTATCTGAATAATTCTATCTGCACATTGCTTTGCAAGCAAGTCACAGCTAGCATTCATGTAATTACCCATTTCTTTCCAGGGAATAGGTTATAACAGGCCTTTGGAACAGCTCCACTGGACAACACTGAACACTCACAGTGGTGGCAGAAAAGGAAGAATCCTTTGGCACCATTATTACCATAAATTATATTTAATGATAGATTATAAGCAATCTTTGATTCAAGTTATTGCAGTTCTTCCTCCTCTATCGCTCTAGTTACCTAATAATCTCTGTCCCTTCCACTAGAAAAAAGAGGATGCTCAAGAGGAGTCTTCTTCAATTTGTTGATTTTCAAATGTGCTGGGATAGAATAGAATAGAATAGAATAGAATAGAATAGAATAGAATAGAATAGAATAGAATAGAATAGAATAGAATAGAATAGAATAGAATAGAATAGAATAGAATAGAATAGAATAGAACAGAATAGAATAGAATAGAACAGAACAGAATAGAAGCTGGAAGGGACCTTGGAGATCTTCTAGTCCAGCCCCCAGCTCAAGCAGGAGAACCTATACCATCTCAGACAAGTAACTGTCTAGCCTCTTTTTAAAAAATCTCCAGTGATGGAGCACCCACGATTTCTGGGGGCAAGCTAGTGCACTGGTTAATTGTCCTCACTGTTAGGAAGTTTCTCCTTAATTCCAAGTTGCTTCTCTCTTTGATCAGTTTCCAACCATTGTTTCTTGTCCTGCCTTCTGGTGCTTTGCTGAATAACATGACCCCCTCTTCTTTGTGGCAGCCCCTCCAATACTGGAATACTGCTGTCATGTCACCCCCATTTCTTCTTTTCTTTAGACTAGCCAAACCCAAGTCCTGCAGCTGTTCTTCGTATGTTTTAGTCTCCAGGTATTTGATCATCTTAGTTGCTCTTCTCTGAATTTTTTCCAAACTCTCAACATCTTTTTTGTGATATGGTGACCAAAATTGGCTGCAGTGTGGTCTGACTAGGGTTTTATAAAGTGTTACTAATACTTTGCATGATCTTGATTCTATGCCTCTGTTTATACAGCCCAGGATTGTATTAGCTTTTTTGGTGGCGGCTGCACACTACTGGTTCAGGGTTAAGTGATCTTCCACTAGGACTCCATCGTCCTTCTCACAGTTACTGTTTCTCAGCCAGGTCTTGCCCAATCTGTACTTGTACCTTTGTTTTTTCCTGCCTAAATGTAAAACTTTGCTTTTCTCCACACTGAAACTCATTTTGTTAGATAGGGCCCATTGTTCAAGTTTGTCAAGATCTTTTTGGAACTTGAGTTTGTCTTCTGGGGTGTTGGCTACTCCTGCCAGTTTGGTGTCATCAGCAAATCTGATGAGTTCCCCTTCCTCTAAGTCATTTATGAAGATATTGAAGAGTACTGGGCCTAGGACGGAACCTTGTGGTACCCCACTGCTTACTTCTCTCCATGTGGATGTAGTGCCGTTGAAGACTACTCGTTGAGTACAGTTTGCCAGCCAGCTATAGATCTATCTGGTGGTGATGTTGTCTATTCTACCTTTTTATAGCTTACCAAGGAGTAGGTTGTGGTCTACTTTATCAAATGCCTTACTGAAGTCTAAGTACTGTATACTACGTCCACAGTATTTCACTGGTCTATTAGTTTAGTCACTTGGTCGAAGAATGAAATAAGATTGGTTTAGCATGATTTGTTTTTAACAAACCCCTGCTGGCTGCTAGTTATAACTTTGTTTGCAAAGTTTTTTGATTATCTTTTCTAGGATCTTCCCAGGTATTGATGTTAAACTGATTGGTCTGTAGTTTCCTGAGTCCGTTTTTTTTCCCTTTCTTGAAGATGGAACCACATCAGCCCTTTTCCAATCCTCAGGTACTTCCCCTGTGCTCCAGGATTTTTGAAAGATGTGGTGCAGTGGTTCTGAGAAAACATCTGCCAGCTCCTTCAGAACTCTGCGATGTAATCTGTCAGGCCCCAGTGATTTATATTCGTCAAGGTCGGATAGGTGTTCTCTTGCCATTTTCTTGCTTATTTTTTGTTTCTAATTTGTCTCAGTGGGCCTTAGAAAAGCTGAGCAACAACAAAGCTAGTGGAGGTGACAGTATTCCAGCTGAGCTATTCAAAATCTTAAAAGACAATGCAGTAAAAGTGCTACACTCAATTTGCCAGCAAATTTGGAAAACTCAACAGTGGCCACAGGATTGGAAAAGATCAGTTTACATTCCAATTCCTAAGAAAGGCAGTGCCAAAGAATGTTCAAACTATCGCACCATTGCACTCATTTCTCATGCTAGTAAAGTCATGCTTAAAATTCTACAAGCTAGACTTCAGCAGTATGTGGATCGAGAACTACCAGAAGTGCAGGCAGGATTTCGAAGAGGCAGAGGAACTAGAGATCAAATTGCCAACATACGCTGGATCATGGAGAAAGCTAGGGAGTTCCAGAAAAACATCTACTTCTGCTTCATTGACTATGCTAAAGCCTTTGATTGTGTGGATCATAACAAACTGTGGCAAGTTCTTAAAGAGATGGGAGTACCAGACCATCTTATTGGTCTCTTGAGAAACCTATATGCGGGTCAAGAAGCAACAGTGAGAACTGGACACGGAACCACTGATTGGTTCAAAATTGGGAAAGGAGTCCGGCAAGGCTGTATACTGTCGCCCTGCCTATTTAACTTATATGCAGAGCACATCATGAGAAAGGCAGGGCTAGATGAATCAAAAGTTGGAATTAAGATTGCCGGAAGAAATATCAACAACCTAAGATACGCAGATGATACCACTCTAATGGCAGAAAGTGAAGAAGAACTAAAGAGCCTCTTGTTGCAGGTGAAGAAGGAGAGTGCAAAACTTGGGTTGAAACTTAACATTAAGAAAACCAAGATCATGGCATCTGGCCCTCTCAATTCCTGGCAAATAGATGGGGAAGAAATGGAGGTAGTGACAGATTTTATTTTCCTGGGCTCCAAGATCACTGCAGATGGGGACTGTAGCCAAGAAATTAAAAGACGCTTGCTCCTGGGGAGGAAAGCCATGGCAAATCTAGACAGCACACTAAAAAGCAGAGACATCACCCTGTCAACAAAAGTGCGTATAGTCAAGGCTATGGTCTTTCCAGTTGCAATGTATGGTAGTGAAAGTTGGACCATAAGAAAGGCTGAGCGCCAAAGAATTGAGGCCTTTGAACTGTGGTGCTGGAGAAGACTCCTGCGAGTCCCTTGGACTGCAAGGCGATCAAACCGGTCGGTCCTAGAGGAGATCAATCCTGACTGCTCTTTAGAAGGCCAGATCCTGAAGCTAAAACTCAAGTACTTTGGCCACCTAATGAGAAGGAAGGACTCCCTGGAGAAGAGCCTAATGCTGGGGAAGATCGAGGGCAATAGAAGAAGGGGACGACAGAGAATGAGGTGGCTGGATGGAGTCACTGAAGCAGTAGGCGTGAGCTTAAATGGACTCCAGAAGATGGTAGAGGACAGGAAGGCCTGGAGGAATGTTGTCCATAGGGTCGCGATGGGTCGGACACGACTTCGCAGCTAACAACAACAACAACAACAACAACAACAACAATTTGTCTCAAATAATTAATAATTGTGGAAGTTGTATTCTAGGACATCTGTAGGGCAACAGATTGGAGAAGATTATGTAATGAGGTATTATAGCATTGTTATAGTGTGGAAAAACAGAACATTTTTAGAAATCTCTCCTAAAGGTTTCACAGTGCAAGATACTGTATCTGTGATAGGTGGCAACCACTCAGGCTGAACCTCCTATTCTGTCTAGCTAAGAATTTAGTCATTAGTCTTGGAAACATAAAGGACAGCTATATTAATATATTTGAAGAACTGAGGAAGCTTCTTGGATGAGAAGTAAAATGTTTTCAAAGAAAATACCATGAAAGTCCAGTTGGTATTTTGGAAAAAGCACTTTTGGGACAGCCATGACCTGGATGATTGAGAATCTCCAGAGACATAAAGAAAGTTTTAATAGAAAAAGTTTTAATAAAAACAATAAGAAAGTTTTAATAAGAAATAACCCAATAAACTTAATATCTGCATTTAAAATGTTTATTGCAAAAAAAGAGAAAGGAAATACAGAAAAGAGAAAGTCAACAATCACACATACAGAATTCCAATTAAAGTCAGTATAGTTAGTCTAGCTGAGTATACTGACTTTAATTTTTTAATTAAATTAATTTTAATTATTTTTTAAAATTATCTACATACGTACATTTGTGGGTCAAATATGCTGAACATACAAGATGAAAAGATTAATCAAAGATCTTTTTCTTCTGTTCTCCTTAACTATGGTACAAACATGGTCAGGCTATCTCTTTAATCTACCGTATCTTCTTGACACTAATTCCATCTTGTACTCAGCACAAAAATAAGAGAGATTTAAATTATGGTAAGCTATGCCAGTGTTAAGGTAGTCTTTTCCCAATATTCAGGGGCAGCCACAAGATATATAAAATCTGTTATGGTACACAATCCATTACATCTGTGAGTGGGATCAGAGAGGCACCCTTGGCCATTTCAGGCAGATCTAAAAGTCCCAAGTTACTTATTTTATTGTGGTGGTCTCCCTAAAGAAAGACACTCAAAAGCTGGTAGCTATGAGAACTGAAGGGCAACAACAACAACAACAACAACAATATATGAGGTAATGCTGTAAGCATTTTAACTCAACGCCATTAACGCAAGTCTAGAAATAACAAAACAGTGCAATAATGGAATCAAATCTCCTCTACTACCCAGAACCAATTCCCAGAGGACAGAGGAATTTGGAAGTCAGCATTTATGGCCTGCGTAAAGAAGCAAAGGAAGGGAAATATAGCCTACGATTTAGTTCCTTTTAATTGCGGTTTTATTTTACTTTGTTCGGTTCAGGTTGAAACAAACTGAGGTGAAGCACAAGGGTTTTGGAAAGGAGCTTGGAGATGCGAAGGGAGACCTGCACTGAGGCCTACCTTTTTCCTGTGGCAGCACCATGACTGGCAAATGTTTCCCCACCTGCTGGTGACATGCAAAGGAAGGAAGGATGAAGAAGTCAGAAGAGTCAATCATCGTGTTATCATATGCTGCACACACAAAATCAGAATAGCACCATTCCTCAGTGACTCAGAACAGAAACAGCAGAAACAGGATAGGGACTGACAGTCAAGGCAGCAAATTTCATGCCAACGAGAAGTTTTTGCTGACTCAGATGGGTGGGGAACATTTTAATTCAACGGTGAGGAAAGGCCCTGAAAGCATGTCTTTTATCGATGTTCTCTCCTTGCACTTACGCAGACACCAAAAGGTCATTACAAGGAGCTGTTTTAATTATGAAACAATTTTCCTTTGGAATTCACTGTAATACTTTCCATAAGCAAATAAGCCCCATTTTTCTTTAACTGTTAACTAGTCTTCATTGTATAGTGTGCCGTGGTTGGGGGGAAATAAACAGACTTGGGCTGGGAGGAGCAATTCTTCTTTTTCCCCACAAGCACCTATTTATTTGACACCCTACTTTTCATTTATGAGCTCAGCAGTGTACACGTAAGTCCTCAACTTACGACCGCAATATTCTGTCCTTAAGCAAGACATTTGTTGAGTTTTGCCCCATTTTACGACTTTTCTTACCAGAGTTGTTAAGTAAATCACTGCAATTGTTAAGTTAGAAACACGGTGATTAAGTGAACCTGGCTTCTCCACTGCTTGTCAGAAGGTCATAAAAGGGGATCACATGACCCCGGGACAACGTAACTGTCATAAATATGAGTCAGTTGCCAAGTGTCTGAATTTTGATCATGTGATCATAGGAGTGCTGTCGCAGTCATAAGTTTGAAAAACAGTCGTAAGTCACTTTTTTCAGTGCTCTTGTAACTTCAGATGGTCATTAAATGAACTGCTGTAAGTCAAGGACTGCCTGTACGCAGTTCTTCCTCCTCTTATTTTTCCTCTATAGCAAGAAACCTGGGAGGTGGGCTGAGAATGCTTAGAGTCAGCCACTGAGGTTCCCTGGCCAAGGGTGCCCTAGATCTGGAGCCTATTCTTAGTGTAACCCTAACTATTGTATCACACTAGCTCTTTTTAAATAGATCCACAAATGCTCCAATTTGCAGAGCCCACAGCTGGGTTTCAGCTCTCATCACAAAGGAAAGGGCTCCCAATTGCTCTGGACCAGCCCCATGTTTTACATTCAATTTCTAGAATAGCATTTCCCATTCCAGTCTTTTTTGTCACAAGATAGATGTCTCCTTTGGTCGCATGAAGCTATCCTTTCTAATACATACAATAAATGTATGCCATGCACATCTCAAGCAGAATAGTACTCTTTATGGATCTCTTAAAATAAGCACATTCAACAGCCTGGAGGAGCTGGAGGCGGAAACAAAAGTGCATGGGTTGAAGCCCAGCACTGCCTCCATTCATTACGCAGAGGCCCATATGAGGGAGGTTCATTGCAACACAGTGTGAATGGGCAACAGCAGAGTTTTGTGGACAACATCTTTAGTCAGGTCAGTAATCCAGAAAAAAAGATTGCCTGACATTTCCCAGAAAAGCAAGACAGCACAATGATGCATTGCTGATTCGATGCTATGACTGGAGCATTTATAATGTTAACTTTGGTATCATTCATTTCAAAATCCCTTGTGGCTCTGAATCCCACTGTCTCTCAGCAAGGAAAAAACATCACGTTAGGCACAGCCGTGACTGCTGTGTGAGCAAAAGGCTTCAGCTGTGGGCCTTCCCTCTCCCAGCCCCTTCTTTGGTTTTAAAGCACGTGCTGAAAAATATTCAGTGATGATGACATAAAATCCGGGAGAGAAAGAGTCAGTTATGGGCAGCGGAGAAAGAAGAGAAGCATGACCTTTAAAATTTCACTGGTGCGGGTAAAAGTTGTGAAATCCATTATCCTGGAGAAGCTACTGCCTGAGGCACTGAGCTGATGGTACTGAGCTAAACAGCAAGTCAGGGATGGGCAGTTAGGGCAACTGTGGCCTGAGGACTTCAACTTCCAGAATTCCTGAGACAGCCATTGCATACCCTGGAGTAAGTTCCTAACTTATTACATGGTACCACAAATTCAGTACTTCTCACATGGAAAGCAGTAATATTTCTACGTCAAAAGAGAGCCCTAATGCTATAACTCAAACTACTGTATATTTGTCCCTGGATCTAGAATTTATTTACGTAACACTTTTTCCAAAGTGTTTTGAGATTCAGGACAGAAAAAAGTTCCCTGAGGATGGGCTTCAGCATGAGTCCGAAAGTTTGGAAGACTAAACCTCTGGTCCCGGTGACTGACCCATATTGGATCCTGCAACACTATCCTGGGACACATCTATTCACCTTCATTCGTGAGGGGGGAAAAATTGAGAGGCAAATACCACCACATAAGCTTTTAATGGTACTAATGTATCTCCATTCCTATTACTTCTACTTGCATTAGTGTTTTCAGCTTTGAGGCTGATAGCAAGCTCCTTCTTTCTCGCTGCTTCAGAAAAGGATAACAAGGCAGAGTTAATGGAAGTTAAAGAGTAGGGCACCTAAAAGCTAACACAATGATAACAGTGTGATAATCGGGTAGAATTCTGTCAAGCTGTGAAAGTTACTGTGGAGGCCTTGGTGTTCTCTGAGCTTGGTTGTTTTGCTTGCAGATATTTCATGATCTAAACCAGGTAACATCATCTGCAACTAAGCAAACGGAGAGAACCAAGAACTCCATAGTTCTGCCCTGAGCTACATATATTCTCTTCTCTTGTGGAAGTTACCTTTAAAATTTTTGTTTTTTGTTCAGATTCATTTCAATTCTGGATAATACACTGCTCTAGCTATGTATCTCAGCAGATTAAATGTATTATATCAGTTCTAGTAGGTAGCTTTTAAAACAGCCACATATTTATCAGCTAAGCTCTACATTCTTAAGTCTATCTTTAGAAGTTCTGCAAAATTGTCATAAACTATGTTCGTGAGAATAGAAAATAACATGTATCTGTTTACAAGAAATATAGCCCTTTTTTTTTTCAAAAACTGAGCTTATGGCATCTGTGGGTCATTCAACCGAGAACTTTCCTCCCCCACACACACAATTAAATCCATGCTATTATCAAGACAATCAGTTTATTTGAAGACTGCCAGCCCAATATATAAATTTCCCTTTGTAATCAAAATGTCTTTATCAGATAAGACAGTTTTGTTTAAACTACTATTTTCAGCACTTGCTTTGGGGATTTTGAATACACAGCATGGAGTAACTGGAGATTTCCTAGCCTTTTAAAAGTGGTGTGTTTTTTTCTGTCTGTCTGTATTTTGTAATTTCCTGTCAAATACCTCCCCATAATTAACTTTCCTTGCTCCAATCTACTTTCTTTTCTTCTTCTTCTTCTTCCTTAAAAAAAACTCTTCCAGCTTCCTGAAGATGGTAATAAAATGCTGAATACATGGGGTTGTTATCTGTTTGCCTTTTTTCTTCACCTCCCCCTCCTCCAGGGCCCTTTGTTGAAATCAGCTCTTGGGTTTCAGCTCTTCAGAGGAGAAAGTTACAGAAAAGTGAAGGTAGCAGCGGGAATGCAGAATCAATACTATTTATTAGGTCAGTGTTTAGGTTTGGAGATACAATTGAGCCAAATAATTAAGATAAGGAAGGGTGTTCTGAAGCTGCATGTCTCATTGCCTTTCCAGGACATTCTGAATTTCTAAAAAAAAATCTATTGTTGAAGGAAATATGCATTATAAGGTGAAATGAAGTAACAGTAAAAGTCAAGAACCTTTTTCATATGAATGATTTCAGAATGGAAGATGGGCACAGCCAAAGCTAAAAGGTGATGGCTTTTCCTGACATTACAAGATTGGATATCTTCTTATACTCTTCTGAAAAGTAGAGGAAACCTTTCTCACAGGGATATCCTTGAGATCCAGGTTAATTATGAAGTTTTCAATAAGCAATAAAGAACAGCAACCCTCTAACATAACTTTTAAATAGTGTTTTCATTACTCTGCTCTTTTTAAGGTTTAAGACAACTTAAAACATAGCTGTCTCCTCTCTAAAGCTATGCAGCAATAAGAGAACCAGTGGAATCATTCTGACTGTGAACTCTGCCTACATCTCTTGCCACTTCTCTGTGCTATGCTGCATATAGAGACAATCTTCAAGATTAGAAAATACTATTTTTAACTGGAAGATATGTTTCTGAACACATGACTGCACAAACAAAGCACCAGTCTGCAATTCATTATAGCAGCTCTGTCTGTTTCCACTGGCTCCCTACACAGTCACATTATCTTGAAAAATGACTGCTTTAATTCACACTCCTGTGTACTCCCTAAGGCATGGGTGTCAAACTCACAGAGTCACGTGAGGTGAGATATCATGATTTTTTTCCGCATTGCTGGAGCTGGGGTGGGCAGTTTGACACCCCTGCCTAAGGCATCTCATCCAATGCAAGTCCAAAACACTGCACAGCCTTATTTAATATACAGCAAATAGACCAGAGTCATGTGAAACTTACATTCATATCAAAAAGTCACATCATTTTAGCCATTTTCTATCCACTGCAGGATGAAGGCCTCTTCCGTGTGTTGGCATACGGAAGAAATAGACCATAATCTGCCATGCTGGTCCAGTGCAGGTTGGCGAATGCATTAGTCTAAATTCCAGTTCTCAAATATACTTTGTTAAGATAGAACTGATCCCTTGACGCTTTGGAAAACACTCTTCAAGAGAACTGAAAGTCATGATACTGCTCACATGCACATAGGCATTATTCTCTGACCCATGTTTCAGAATTATGTGTTCAGAAACACTAAAAATTTGTCTTCCAGATTGAAAACTGCTATCTATATATTCACCATAGAGACTAAAAACTTTATCATATAGGGCAGTACTATTTTGCCCTGTTGAAAAGGGTGATTTCTTGTCGTCACTTTTGCAGTCAAAGCATAAGATTCTTTTAATGTCAAATTCTGTTCAAGATAAGCTTGCACAGAAATATACTGTTGTTGGAAAGAAAGAAAAAAAAACACAACCGAGAAAATAACAAGGAAATAATAAAATCTCCACCAGCTGCCATGAAATTACTTTTTCATATAAAGGATAATCTATCAAAGTGGGAAAATTTGCAACAAAGCAAACAAGCGCATTTTGATTTATAGGCAGCGACTGTATAAGCATCCTATGCAAATGATAATAACCTACTTCTAAAGTGATGTTTCAGTTTAGAAAAGGTTCAGAAGGATGGCTATATATTCATGTTTGAAATGCATCCCAGTAAAAAGCAAATTCACAAGGTGAATGAATGAACAATCCAGACAGCTGTCTTAATCAAAATTATATCCCACCTCCCTTCCTCTCTTCTAAATAAGCAGCAATTAAAGAATTCACTGCAGAAATTAGCTCCATTAATCAACCTGATTCAGCAGATTGATGCACAGCAATTAAAGCTGTCTAAACAGTTTTGTTAACCTTTAACAAAAATGTGCAGGGAACACACACTGTAAACTAGTTAACAGTTCAGCCAGATGAAGCGTTAGTTTAAAGAATCTGTTTGAAGTTTATTTAGTTTGCTTCAATGCTGCCAGAATGACTTTCTCTCACATACACAAAGACAAAATGTCTTAACACTTAACTAGCAATTTCCACAACTGAGATTTTCATCTTCTTCACAATTAGGTATAAAGAAGAATATGAATCTTTATGGAAGCCTAGAAATCACCTATAATGCAGCAAGATAGATTGACATAAGTGAAGGATGGAGAACTGAATGCCTGTTCAGGAAAACATTTCCTCTTGCAATTCCTCACCCCTTTATGTATTTCTACTGTTTACTACACAAATTGGCAGAGAGGTACACTGACTGACTGATTGATTTGTATAGCCACCCATCTCATGTATATATGACTCTTACAACAAGGGGGTACCTTACAAAAGTTAAAACAAACCCCAAACAATAAACCAAATACAATATAAAAACACATCACATAATAGCAGTAAAAAAATAATCGAACATAATCAGCAGCCAAGTTATGAAAACACTCTACAATATTCAATATAGTCACTGAAAAGGCTATTCTACACAAGCCAAACCCAGTGGGAAAACTACATCTTCAAAGCCTTACAAAAGGCCAGTGGGATCCAGCCCAGTTTCAACTCTGAGAGGATGGTATTCCAAAAGGTGGACATAACAAGAGAAAAGGCCTTCTCTCCCTGAGCTCTGTGAGATGAGAGGACTCAGAGTGTGCATCTCCCGTCAGACCTAATGGGATAATGAGAACTTCCCGATTTATTTCTATGGAAAATCAATAGATAGCAACAAGTGACAGGTCTTGGCACTGAGATCCCCATAAAATCCCCTGTATGTTCACAGAAATAGTATATTGTGGTTTTTTTAAAAAAAATTACACCTATATATAATTTTTTTTTCCTCTTTCTTCCCTTTGAAATTCTCTTTACTGGCCTTTGTTTACAATAATGTTGTTATTTGAAGTTCTCATTTCCCAGAAGCAGAAACTGGTTAGTGATGACAATAACACTTGCTCAATAGGAAGATGGTCAACAGCACCAGAGAAGTTAGGTAAACTCATAAGGATACCGTAAGACCTGGTTCCTACATCAGGCCAAGCTATTCTTTAATTAGGGTTTATTGAAAATACCGCAATAAGTTATGCTCAGACTAAATCATACAACCCATATTGTGAATTAAGGTGTGTAAATCTTGGCAAAATATACAGAAAGTTATACATACTTCTTGGAATAGATAGAGAAGTAGTGGAAGATACCTGGATGAACTGACGTGGGTTTTTGATTTGTTGTTGTTAGCTGCGAAGTCGTGTCCGACCCATCGCGACCCTATGGACAACGTTCCTCCAGGCCTTCCTGTCCTCTACCATGTTCTGGACTCCATTTAAGCTCACACCTACTGCTTCAGTGACTCCATCCAGCCACCTCATTCTCTGTCGTCCCCTTCTTCTATTGCCCTCAATCTTTCCCAGCATTAGGCTCTTCTCCAGTGAGTCCTTCCTTCTCATTAGGTGGCCAACGTATTTGAGTTTTAGCTAAGGATATCCCTCCTAGATCAGATTGCTGGAAATAGAATAAGGGAAGAGGAGAATCTGAAGTGAACTCAGTCTTGAAAGATTTTATGAACCGGGTTCTGGTACCAATTATACACTCCTGGCAAGTCTATCGTCTGTTTGTTAATTCCAAGTGCATTCTGTCTAGTTCCTGACAAGTAGACCTCCCAAGCATAGTTTTACTTAGTTTTGCATACTTCAGCCTTCCTCAAGAAGGTTCTCTCCAGAAATTGTGTTCCACAATTTTCAGCAATGGTCGAGCTGGCTAATGTTTTATCGTCTGTTCCTACCAGATTTTTTTTTCCTTCTGTAATAAATTTCTCCAAATCCAGAGATAAATTGCTGGTAGCCCGGTTTAAACATCTTGATTGTTCATATATTGTTTATCATTTGTCTAAAGGGAAAAAAAGAAGAAATACAGAGGATATATGAGATACTTGTAATTCCAAAGAAGAATTTCTTCCAATTGTAGAGATAAACAGTCATTATTATTATTTTTTGCAAAAGACAAAACGTAAGCCAAATTAAATTATACAGAAGTGGCAGTAGCCATCTTAGCAAACCCACTTTAATGTACAGGTAGTTTCTGCACAACAACCATTCGTTCAGGTTGAAGTTATGATAGCACTGGAAATAAACTTAGCAACAACCTTGCATTTCCAATGTTCTCAGCATCTCAGGGTCACCTGATCGAAATTTGTGGCCTTCACAGCCAGCTTCCAAAAAGCAAAGTTAACAGGGAAGCCAAGAGGAAATCACAAGTTGAAGTCCTGTGACATTCACACTTTAATGGCCCACAGCGATTCAGGTAATAGAGCAGCATGGCTGCCCAGTGTTAAAAGACGCTCGCCTCCCACTTGGAAGGTTGAGAATTCAATCATAGGTAGTGGCAGACGTTTCTCTCTTAGGGCCCGAAAGAAAAATATCTGCTGCCAACCCACATGGTGTAAGGAAGGGCATCTGGCCAATAAATGTTCAGCTCCATCCAGTCGCCCTGACTCTACCGTGAATTAAGGGATTACAGGGAATGACTCAGGTAATAACCATAATTGGAACTGACATCATAAAATGGCTTAACAATGCTTAACAATGGAGTTGCTGGTTCCTATTGCAGACAATGTGTAGTCCTTTTGTAGAACACAAAACACTGGACATTTGTTAAGGTGAATTATGAATGATTAGGCAGCCAATAAAACTCTTGAAACCCACAAAAGAAACAAGCACCTGATTAATCTACTGGTCATCAGTTTTATAATCCTATCTACTTCTTTTACTCATTAATACTGTAATTATAAATAGGAATGTTTGAAAGTATATTCCATCAATTTTAAACTTTCTCATTTTTAAGAAGCAAACTCTGTTAAAGATCTTTAGGAAAGAAACTTGGTACATTATTGATGATTGCAGCAAAGGAAAAACAGCCCCAAACCACAAGGTAAATTTGCTTACAAATATCACAACAAACACATCATGGATCAGATGGCTTTAAGCTCTGTAAAATCTCTGGTATTCTTATGAACATACATTGTCTTAACTAGGAAAGTGCTAAGAGCATCCAAAAGGGTCACAGTTTATTGTAAAAGGAGAAAAAAAATAAGGAATCTACTTTAAAAAAAAATCAAGAAAACCAAATCACTCATAGTGCATGTACATTGCTTAAAATTACAATAACTGACTTTCAATTCAAATATATTTCACAACGTACAGGTAGTCCTCAACTTACAACAGTTAATTTTGTTACAACACTGAAAAAAGTGATTTATGACCATTTTTCACACTTAGGACCGTTGCAGCACCCCCATGGTCACATGGTCAAAATTCAGACGCTTGGCAACTGACTTATATTTATGATGGTTGCAGTGTCCCGGGGTCACGTTATCACCTTTAGCAATTTTCTGAGAAACAAAATTAATAGGGAAGATAACTTCAATTAACAAATGCAGAGATTCACTTAAGAACTGTGGCAAGGAAGGTTGTAATAAAAGAGGCAAAACTCACTTAACAACTGTCTTGCTTAGCAATGGAAATATGCGACCACAATTGAGCCCAAAATTTCAGTTGTTAAGCCAGACAACAGTTAGGTGAATTTTGTCTCATTTTGCAATCTTTCTTGCCACAGTTGTTAAGTGAATCACTGCAGTTGTTAAGTTAATAACATGGTTGTTAAGTGAATCAGGCTTCCCCATTGACTTTACTTGTCACAAAATTGTAAAAGATGATCATGTGACCCTGGGACACTGTAACCATCATAAATATGAGTTAGTTGCCAAGCGTCCGAATTTTGTTGATATGACCATAGAAATGCTGCAACAGTTCTAAGTGTGAAAAATGGTCATAAGTCACTTTTTTCAGTGCCATTATACCTTTGGATCAGACAAGTCAAACTCGTGACGTTGCGTGACGTTGCGTGACATATCGGAACTTTTTTCCCATTGCCGGCAATGGGATGGGCACGGTTTCTTTATGATGCTCCGGCCCGCGGGCCGGCAGTTTGACACCCCTGCTTTGGATGGTCACTAAATGAATTGTTTTAAGTCGAGGACTATCAGTGGTCATGCAGTGAGACTGACTGGGGGGGGTATTTAAATCACAACAAGAAAATACTCCTTCACGCAGTATATAACTAATCAGTGGAATAGCACAAGACGTGATGAGTGTCACTCTTCTCTCTTCCTTTGTGGGTGAGGAAGTGCAAAAGCAGGAAGAAGTCCTGGAATGATTTTTTTTTTTAAATTCCATTTATATCCCGCCCTTCTCCGAAGACTCAGGGCGGCTTACAAGCTTAGCAGTAGCCTTCATTCAATGTATATGCCTGCTTATTAGGGCTTTCACACACACACCCCAAGCGGCATTATTACAAAGTCAGCTTAATTGCCCCCAACAATCTGGGTCCTCATTTTACCTACCTCTGAAGGATGGAAGGCTGAGTCAACCTTGAGCCTGGTGGGATGCGAACCTGCACTAATTGCAGGCAGCTGGTGTTACTTAAGGAGGCATTAGCCCACTGCTCCACCAAGGCTCTGATTTTGATGCACAGTCTACCTGGAAAGATGTTCTTGCAGTTTAGTCAAGCCAGATCTTGTGATCAGCATAGCCATTTGGGCTTTACAAAGCTACGCCTCAAGTTTTGGAGTCACAAGTTGAGCAACTTGTCCAGGAACACGAGTTGCTTGATGCTCTGTCATTCTTCACC